>NC_044400.1:69751850-69916850 GCF_006542625.1 Nomascus leucogenys
AGGCTAATAACCCTGATTTGTGGGATTAATGAAGAAGTCTTTAACACGATGCACAGTTCTCCATAACCTGCCCTGCTGTGTGAGCCTCATTTCCTGCCCCTGACCTACTCACATTTTATAATCCAGTGTTACCACTGCACCTGTGCCTCTCAGGACAGTTTATGAAAATGTCTAGGGGATCAAGGAAGGCACCCTAGGGATTTCTGGGTGCTCCACACAAGACTCCTCATTTTGGGCTGGGTGAGGTGGCTCACACCTGTAATCCGAGCATTTTGGGAGGCCGAGGCAGGTGGATCACGTGAGGTCAGGAGTTTGAGACCAGCCTGACTAACATGGTGAAACCCTGTCTCTACTAAAAATACAAAATTAGCCGGGTGTGGTGGTGTGCACCTGTAATCCCAGCTACTTTGGAAGCTGAGGCAGGAGAATCGCTTGAACCTGGGAGACGGAGGTTGAAGTGAGACGAGATTGCACCGTTGTACTCCAGCTTGGGCAACAAGAGCAAAATTCCATCTAAAAAAACAAAAAGACTCCTCATTTTCCCACCTCCAATCATCATGCACAGAAGTGAAGAGAAGCCATGGACCTGTCATGGTTTGTGTAGACCCCAGCTCACTCCTGCCTCCCACTTACAGCCTCACCAGCATGCACTGCCTTTAGGCCATTGGAGGCTCTCATCACACCCTTCTCTCCAGTTCATGCTCTTCAAAACTCCCCTGGTCACTGTTCATCCTGTGGACTTTCATCTCCTATGGCTACTTCCTGGCTTATCTCTAACCCCTTCCTGATTTCAGAAGCCCTTCCCTACTGCCCCTTAAAACTCAAGGCCGCTCATCAGCAAAGTCCCCTGTATCCTCACCATCCCTCTGAACGTCCTTTACCTTCTTGTTCTGACTGAAGCTTTGCTCTCCCCTGAGGACACTTCCTCTCCTGCACCCCACCAGGTAGAGGCTGTTTTCAACCCTTCATTCCTCATTCCACTGAGCCTGGAGGTGATATGGGTGACCTCCCTGCTCCTCCTTGCTCTTTTCAGACCATCCATCCTCCAGAGGTGAATCTCATGTCCTCTGTCTACACCACTCACTAGTCCTCCTGGATGACACCATCTACCAATTATACCACCTTCCTCATTTCTTGGAGATTTCAGCTCTTGATCCCCTGTCACTTTCTCCAACATTACTGTCATAACTCTCAGTGATTTCAGTGTCTATTTGGAAGACTCATCACATATCCTGGTCTCACAGTTCCTGAACCTTTTTTCTCCCAATGGTCTTGTCTTCCTCTCCACCACAGCCTCTTACCTACATGATCGTATCATTGACCTTGTCATTACCAATAACTACAGCACCTTCACAAATTCAAATTCAAGCTCCCCACTGTCCTGCCACCATTTCTATCCTTTCTGTTCATGTGTATCCCAAATCCCACAACTCCTTGACTTCACTTGTACACTGTACCTTTAATTTGTACCTTATTCATGTTCACCTCTGTCTTTACTCTGCTTAGAGTCTAATTGCTCTCTGAACACATACTTGACTCCTTGGCCCCTCTTTATATTGTAACTTATTTGGCTAATCCACCATTCTGGCTGGATGCACGGGAGGAAAATACACAACCATGTCGACTGCTTTCCATCTCAACATATGACGGTTCACCTCAAAATAGTCCTTAATTAATGTTGCATATCAATGATACTACATTCTCATATTTCTTTACATCCAACTCTCCTTTATAACCATTTCATATCTTCTTCTCTATCTTTAAACCTCTGGCACCTCTTCTCCCCAGGTTACTTTCAATGAGTGGCTTTATTTCCCATTTTATTGAGAAAAGAGAAGTAATCAGAAGATATACAATCTCCCACCACCACATAGATACCCCTTTTACATTGCATAATGCTGCTGTGCTTGGCCTTTCCTCTTCAGTAAGAATGAATGGTTAGTGCCTCCATCCAAGGTCAACCTTGCACCTGTGCCGTGGATACTATCTTCTCTCCTCTTCTCCCTTACTTCATGACATCACTAGAGCAGTTCTCTCTGTCCTGCATACATTTCCTTCTCTTTGAAGGATAATGTATATATCTGTATATCTATATATATGTAATATATACAGATATAATAATCTAGTCATGTATGTAAAATTAGATATGTAAATTTAATATATGCAATGATATATATTACTGTTTATAGCATACATATTAATGTATATACTACCACTTCTCTTTTCAGACACTACCTTATTTCACTGTTCCCTTTCATCTCAGAGTCCTTGAATAAAAGATTTCTATTCACTCTCTACAATTGCATTCCTCTCATTCTTCCTGAAACCCACCCCATCAGGCTTCTGTCCCACTAGTCACTGGAATCCCCCTTGCTTCTCCCTCTTTCTTCTCTTGTCCTTGAGAAACCATTGTCTCTTGGTTTTCCTCTTGCCCCCTAGACTCCTCATTGCCCCCTTTTCCAGATCCTCTTTCTCTTCTGAATCTGGCAAATGTTGGAAGCCTAGGTTCAATCTTGGAATACCTTTACTTCTCCACCTGCACTCTCCCTTGGTGATCTTGTCTAGCCACATGGCTTGTAATGTTTATTTCTAGCCCAGACCTCCCTCCTGAATGCCACACTCATATTCAGCTGCCTGCTAGACACCTCCACATGCATGTCTGATTGGCTTCATGAACCTAGCTCATCCAGCACCTTCTTTTGCTCTCTCTCAACCTGCCCCCCCGCCCCCCCACACTTCCTCGTCTAGATAACTGGTAGCAAATTCTTTCGGATGCTCAGGCCAAATACCTTGGAGTGCCCCTTGATTCTCCTTTTCCTGCAAATTGTACATTAACAAATCCTTTGGCTCCCCGTAAACATCACATCGAGTGTCTCAGCATTTCTCCCCATCCCTACTGCTGCCACCTTCCTCCCTTTCAATGCTGTCTTCTGCCTGAATGATTGAAACAGTCTCTGTCTGATTTTCCTGCTCCTGCCCTGGCAGAAGCCACTCAGCAGACAGAGCCCTCCTGGTAGGACTCTCTAATGGCTTCCCTTCTTATTCTGAATAAAAGCTAAAGGCTTAGAGTGAGCCAGGAGGCCTTCCATGGCCTGCCTCTCCCAACCAGCCTACGTCATATTCTACTTCTTTCTCCTTTGCTCCTTCAACTCTGGCCACCCTATCTCTGCTGCTCCTCAACGTGCTGTGCATGCTTCTGCCATGGGACATTTTCACACACTGTTCTCCTGCCTAGAAAGCCTTTCCCTCAGATGTGTGTGGCTATGACTCCACCTATACCTATCTATAGCATCGTCTTGCTATTCCACCTCTTCCAGATTTATACTCAAATTTCTCTTTGCCCATGAAGCCTCTTTTGACCACTCTCCTTAAAATTGCAGTCCAAACCATTCCACACCCCTTTTCTTTGTTTTCTCCATGGCTTGTATGGTCATCTAAGGTACCAGGTGTTTTATGTATTTCTTTTTTTTATCATCTGTCTTCCCCATCAAATGTAAGCTCCACGAGGGCAGGTATTTTCGTCTGCACTTTTCGTTGCTGAGTCCTGAGCATCCAGAACAGTGTCTGGTGCATATTAGGGACCTGCATTTGTTGGATGAAAAAATGAAATAAAAGCCATAAATGTTGACAAATAATATTTGGTTGAGACCCATGACCTTTTATATCTGGAGACTTCGATGAGCTAGTTTCTGTACTAGCCTCCTCCACGGTCTCCTCCAAAGCTCCATGCATGAGAGACAAGGCCAGGGAAAGGAACAGTGTGTGCCATCTGGAGCGTTGGCCACAAACTCCTAAGTAGGAGCCCAGAACCCTGTGGAGCCGGGATGGGATGCGGACATCCTCCCTGCTCTCTGAGGGACAGCACTCTGCCAGGAGAGGCAGGTCCAAGGAAAAGGAAGGAGAATAGACGGCTTTTGGTTTTGGCTTCCAGGTCTGGTTTTTGAGCATAACAGTCTGGTATTTGAGTTTTTCTGGCTGGCGAAACAAAATGCTACAAATAGAACTGTCCTTAGTGAAATTAATTTCATTTTATTATCGTGTTATGATGTGATTTGTCTGTCTTCAAACAGAGTAATCTAATGTAATATATAAGCCATAATGAAGGTGGTTGTTAAACTTTTGGTGTGTGTCTATTTTATTTTGACCTGTGAATTCTTCACCAAGTGAGCCTGCTCTTGTCGAAATTGCCCAGCCAGGGTACTGAGAAATGGAGTGGGGATAGTATAATCCACCTTGCCTTGCCTGCTGACAGTGCATTTTCCAAATAGCAATCAGAGTGGACTTTCAGATCTGTCAGTCACTCTTCTGTTGAAAACCCTGCAGTAGCTTTCCACCTCTCCCGGGATAGAGCTCAAAGTCTTTTCATGACCTTAGATGATCTCCCTCCCACTGCCTTCTGACCTCAAGTCTCTGCCTCATGGGATCCTTTCCAGCCACTCTGGCATCTTTGTTGTTCCTGAAATAAACCAAGCACAGTCCATCCTGCCTTCTGTCCTGCTTATCACTCCTCACCTGAGAACGCTGTTCTCCCAGAGGCTGATGTGGCTCATGTCTCTGCTCCAACATTGGCTTCCCATGGCTCCCAGCCTTATCTGACCCACCTGTCTATGCTTTTCTGTCCCTATGTCACTTCCTTTTCTGTGGTCCTTCTGACATGTACTTCTTTGTGTTTTCTTTGTCGGTCACCCCTCAAGTGGACTCTGAGGGCCTAAAGGGAGGGACTTTGTCTGTTTTGATCACAGCTCTGTCCCAAGCACCCACAATAGTGCCAGGTACTTGGTAAGCACTTAGTTCTGCCTCTCTGTTACTGTGCTGGTCTTGTGGGTAACTAGAATTCTTAAAAAACAAGTCAAAGAGACCAGTACTTATTTACAAGAGCTTGGGAAGACAGAGAGAAAAAGAGAGAAAGAGAAGGGGAGAACCAATGTTCAAGAAATCGCAAGCTCCTAACCCTTGTTCTCACAAGAGAATGCTCCTCCTGGGAGCCCTGAAACACTGGCTGGACCTGGATCTGTCCACCCCGGCTCTTGCTTCTCCCTGCTGTGGTGCTGGTGAGGGCTGGTAGGCCAAGGTGGAAGAGAACCCTGCAACTCCACTCCCCGGAGGCCACTACTTGCTCTGGTCTGCCTGCCAGCTGCCTCCCCAAACCAACCCTTATGATTTCAAATAATTAAAGGAAGACAGTCAAAATTGGAAACATTTGGAGGTAAGAACCTGATCTGGCCCAGGAAAGTTTATGCTTACAAAAATTTTCACAGGCCAAGTATAAAAACAGTCTATGGTTTAGATTAACTCCCTTTCATTTGTCATGTCTGCAACCATTTCTATAACACTGAACAGAAAAGCTCCGGAATTCAGTTTTTTTCCTGCACACACCTCTTTGCTGGCGAGGCTCCAGAAGATTCTCTAGACCCAGGGGTCATAGAAAGAGAATATGTGTGGTCAGAGGTCTTCTTGAAAAGTATACACCTGGGCCAAGTTATTTTCAAAGCTGAGATGAGCTTAGAGAAGTCATTATAATTTAGGGTTTAAAATGAAAAAAAAAAGTTGTATTTGTGTTTCACTTGAAAGGCAAAATATATGCATGGTGTCATGGGCTATTTTTAGATGAGATCTTTTGTAAATAAACAATTGCTATCATTTCAATCTGTCAAGGAGGACAAAAGTGAATATATATTTCCTTTCTATTGCTTACTCTATGACAAGCACTGGCCTGGGAGCTCTCAGCACACATTTAATCAGCTCACTGTCTTTATCTTAAGCAATGATCCCAGGTTCAACTTCCTAGAGAAAAGCATTATCATAGTCACCTCACTTTCCCTACTATCCCCAATTTATTCAAATTCCTAGCCATCTTCACTTGCTTCTCACCTGCCTCAGTGGACACAGCTGTAAGTCAGGATCCATGCTTGTTCAAGACCAAGTCCTCCACCTGGGTGGTTGTTTTGATCCATCTCTTGCCTCTCCAAGATTACCTGGTCTAACTACCTTCTCTCATTCTCTGATAGCCTTCATTTCTACCACTGGCTGGTTGCTTTTAACCTACACAAATGTTCAATTTTTGTCCATTCTGAAACAACATTGACTTGGCTCCCATAGCCACCTCTAACACCATGCATCTCTATCCTTCCAAGGAAGGTGGACCTGACAGGTTAAAGGCATCTTTCAAGACTAGCAAGGGGTGAAGAAAGCAAATCAGCCCTTTCCAAAGATACTACAGATGTTGCTACCTGAAAGCATTCAACTGTGCCTAGTATTCTGTGGTTGGGAGTAGGTGGGAATGACTATTTCTGAACAATAACAATTTGAAGGTACAAAGCCTTAGATAAATTTCCTAAATTTCACTGGTTTCTACAGTGTTCTGGCTAAGACCAGCTAGGAGTTGGAGATTGGCCATTACAAGTGAAAGGTGTGCAGGATGAGTATGCACAAGTACCTAAATGGAAAGGGGATATGTTAGGACAATGGAGGATATAAATTGTTTTTGTTGTCTGCCTAGTGACTGGTTTTGAGCCTTTATGGAGACAGTTGTAACATCAGGCACGGAAAGGAATGCTTCCAGGAAAACTTTTCAGGAGGGCATTTCTAGGAAAGGCTTAAGTCTCTTGGTATTAGCGTAACTACCTTGGGGGCCATGTGAATCAACATAGGGAAGTGGCTTTCTCTCTACCTCTCTCTGCCCTGAACCTAGCAACACTCTGGCTGCATGAAAATTATCATTTGGGGGAATTGGGGGAAGATAAGAGATTGCATTTGTCACACAAATATTACCATTGCCAAGAAGGACAACATTAGGGTCCATGGTTTGCATAGTATCTGCTGCCTTGGAGTTCCTAAGTACATGTGGGCAGAGCACAGAGATATCAAGAAACACTTAGGTGAAGTTGCTCAGTGAGAGGAGAGGGCATGACGTTGGACTGTTGACATTTGAGTGTCCTTATCAGTATGCTCAGGCTCCTAAGTCCAGAGAAATAAAATGTTTTCTGTAAGAGCGCAGGGATTTTTGTCTGTTTTGATCACCTCTGATTTGGTAAGCACTAATAAGTATTTGTTCAATGAACATGTAATGACTTTGGCAGCATTTGGGCCAGGAAAAGGTGGTGAGCCTGCCGAGAGCTGGATACTTAGTCCGAACAGTTGGAATCAAGTAGGATCCAGGAAGAATCAACTAAGGCTAGATAAGAGTATGGAAGGGAAACAGTGAAGCAAGAGCAATGGCTTTTTTTAAACAAAGTCTGGCTGCAAAAATAAGGAGACAAATCAGATGGGAGTTTGAGAAGGGTATGGGATTCATCATGTGTAACAATATGATGCAAACTGTACTACAATAGATAGGAAATACCAAAATAGGCCTGAGTATATCATGCATTGTTTTGAATGGGGCTTCTAATGTATTATCTCAACAATCTACATATTGACCAGGTGACATGGGTGGGACAGGTATGTTAATTCTTTTTTCCAGATAAGGAAAGAGAGAATAAGGTTAAATGGTAGCTTGCTGAAGGTCACAGCATTCATCCGTGAACAAGAACCCATGGCTTTGAACTGTGTTCTAGAATTTTCTTTTTTTTTTTGCTTTATCATCTTGCAGAAATGAGTTTTTGGCTAATGAATAGATTTTGGCTATGCAAATCTGTAGGCTCTTTTTTTTGTTTGTGTTTTTCCTCTTTTTAATTTTGCAATGGTGACTATGAGGTGACAAGCTTTAAATCTTTGACTGGAAAGGTCACAGTGACATGGGGAGATAATTAAAATAGAAAGAAAATCAAATTTGAAACCTGGCTTCACGGGTTAAGATGAGGATAATGTATTGAAACAGCTGAGAGCCTCTGTGAAGGCTTTATTTCACATCACAGCAACACAGACCAAATTGCACAAATTCTAGGAATTATATCCCTTGGAAACAAACACTGAAGTCACTTTTTAAAATGTCACCAAATGGCTCTGTTGACTCTGTTTTGTAACAAGTTACAAACAGATGGCACTTTGAAACATATGATGCAGCTTGGGAAACGAAATTGCTTAGACATTTTTGTCTGGTTTGCTAAGAAAATGTGATGAAGCCCCAAATGAAAGAATCTTGGCGTGCACTGATAGAGAAAGGCTACACACCATTCAGTAGATTTGTTTTAATTTCTCACAATTAAAGAGTTGGTTCTTCAACTGTCAATCCTGTCTGAGTTGGGTTCCATGAAGTTGCGTTCCATTATGCACTTGTTGAATAAAAGGTGCAAAGCAAGGGAGAAGAGACTTACCATTTCCTGAATGTCTAGTTCACGCTAGCCTCTTTATGTGGCATATAAACATTTTATATATCTTATTTATTTATAAAGAAATTCTATGGGTAGCTACTATTGCTCTTATTTTAAATATGAAGAACCTGTAGTCCAGAGACATCCCATACCTAATTAAGTGCACAGCTGGAATTCAGACTTTGATATGTGCACCCAAACTCATGTTTTCCCCATTTTATCTACTTCAGGAAGAATTTTGTTCCTATCTGCCCCTTTTCACTTTTTAAGAAAATATTTCCATGTTCACAATTTTTTTTTTTTGAGATGGAGTCTCTCACTGTCGCCCAGGCTTGAGTGCAGTGGCACCATCTCTGCTCTGCTCACAGCAAGCTCCGCCTCCCAGGTTCATGCCATTCTCCTGCCTCAGCCTCCCGAGTAGCTGGGACTACAGGCACCTGCCACCATGCCTGGCTAATTTTTTGTATTTTTGGTGGAGACGGGGTTTCACCGTGTTAGCCAGGATGGTCTTGATCTCCTGACCTCGTGATCCACCTGCCTCGGCCTCCTAAAGTGCTGGCATTACAGGCATGAGCCACTGCGCCCAGCTGATAATTTTTAAATATTAAAAGAGATACAGCTAGTAAATGTTTATGTAATATAGTCCAATTTATATATTAAATTCTATATTTACTGTTTTCAGAAATAGGAATTTATGGCATATTTTGACAAGTATGGTTTGTTGATTCACTGAAGACCCATCCCAATTCACTTCTCCGTCTACCATTTTTTCTTTTTCTTTCTTCTTTTTGAGACAGAGTCCTACTCTGTTGCCCAGGCTGGAGTGTAGTGGTGTGATCTTGGCTCATTGCAACCTCCATCCCCCCAGGTTCAAGCGATTCTCCTGCCTCAGCCTCCCCAGTAGCTTGGATTAGAGGTGTCTGCCACCATGCCTGGCTAATTTTCATATTTTCAGTAGAGATGGGGTTTTACCACATTGGCCAGGCTTGTCTCAAACTCCTGGCCTCAAGTGATCCACCTGTCTTGGCCTCCCAAAGTGCTGGGATTACAGATGTGAGCCACTGTGCCCGGCCTCCCCCTACCTTTTTTACATGAAAGACTGGAAAGCAGAATACACAGACTTCCAGATTCCCTTGCAGCTAGGGGTAACAGTTTCACCAATAAAAGGCAAAGTTTGACAAGGAAAAGTCTTTTGTTTTCCTCCATGGAATATGAACTCGATACCTGGAGGTGCAGCAGCTATATTGCCACCATAAAAATAAAAGCCCATGCTAGCATTAGTGAGAAGGAAAAGAGAAGGACACTGGTTTCCTGGTGGCATCCTTGGATAGCCACAGCATCCCTAGACCTCCCTCTGGGCTTCTTGTTGTGTGAGAAAAATAAACCCCCTGCATAATAAAGGAACTGGGTTTTCTGATACTTACAAATACAATCCTAGCTGATACACTTAATAGCCAGAATTTTAAAAGGTATTCCTATTTTCTAACACAGTTCAATTTTCATGCCAGCTTTTGTCCCAGTTTGTAGTTTCCAAGTATAGCCTTTGAATTAGACAACAGATTCATTGGAAAGATATTCATTTTGTTGGGCATTAACTGCAACAGAGTTGGGTCCACTTCCTGGTTATGGAAAAATGGCCCACATGGTATGATCCAAGCAACTGTGGCCTTTCCAGACAATCTGGACATCGCTTCAACCAACGTGATTGGCCTGGGGTAGGGGAAGAAGAATAGGACAGCTGGACTCAACATGTCCCCACCATTTTGCCTTGCATGGATGTAGACTTGGCCTTTGATTGGAAAGTTTAGAAAGGAACTTGAGGAATCATTTTGTCTCTTTTCACCTTGGGGAAGGACCACACTGAAGTCATACCAGACATATATGATAACTGATCTGGTTTTAATAGACCTCCAAAGAAGACAATTCCACAGCCTCTTCCCTAAGGAGACCATGTCAACATTTAAAAACTCGCAGTAAATTCTTCCTTTGCTGAAATAGAATTTATATTGCATGTGGGTAAAAAAAAAAGCCCCTTATTTTTCTAAAGCAGAGTGACAGAGTGGAAAGTTAGCAGGTTGTGGAGTCCAGCAGTCCTGGGTTGACTTGTGGCTTTGCTGCTTGCTAGTTGATGAACTTCCTTGTTATTTAACATCACTAAGCTTCATTTCCTTATCTGTAAAATAAGCAAAGTAATAGCTACACTATAATCCCTAAAGTTATGGTTCAGAGCTAATATATGTAAAATGTTGGGAATATTATTTGTCATAAAAGTAAGTGTTCGAAAGCAGTTCTTTTTTCCCCTTCTCTGTCGACCGGACAACAACTTACCACTATTCGCTGGTTGAAATTGTGTAGGAGCCCAAGAAGCATCATGAATTGCTCCACAGCTTTCTTCACTACAGCAAATTAACTCCAATTTCCTAGTCCCATCCTCTTTACTCTTATTTTTCAGTCCTTGAATCTTAACTTGGGAACTTGTTTCCAAAAAAATTATATTAAAAAAAATGTGCTTTGCATTCTGGGGAATTGCAGTTTTATATAAAGTAAGCAAAAAATAACAGTACTTGAAAATTAAAACATTGATCCATATATTCTATTTTGCTATACACACCAAATTCCATTCTAGGTTGCAGATTCATAATTGAGATCACTATGTTGACAAAGACAAAATGGAGTAATGAGACAATCATTTGGATTGTTACAGCCAAGGATTTGGCCACGATTATTAGGCTAATTGAAAGACAAAGTTTACTTCTCTGGTGCAAGTTCTCTGCATGGTGATCTTCATTTTGAGTAGGCCACTAACTTAGACCCAAGTGATCTGCTGTGCCATTTTAAGAAAAGGAACATTTCAGACCCTGGATTGTTTTAAAAAGCTGTACTCTCTATTAGTTCTTGGCTAATAGAGTGTTGGATCGACTGACTTCTGGCAGCTTTGGACATTGACTCCACTGACATATGTACAATTTCAGACTTGAAGCCACACAGGAAGTAATTGTGAAGCCTCACAGTTCATTCCTAAAAATCTGCCATGCGGTGGTTCTTGTCTCCTCCAACAATGTAATCCCTAGGAATTGTGATGATATGAGCTTTTAAAAAAATTGTTAATTAATCTTCTTTCACTTAGGACATACTAATTTGTCTGTGATGAGGAAGAACATGTTGAAAAAGCCCAGAACATTGAATGAAAGAATGAAACGGCTACTGTAATATAGTTTGGTTCAGAGATTTTTTTCTTTCTTCTTTTCATACAATTACTTATGGCATGTGATACTAAGAAAGAGAAAGAAAGTTCCAAAGCAGAGTTTCCAGAGCAGAGTCTAGAGAAGTCCCATAGATTTACTGCAGCTGTGCAGTTAATAGGTGATGAAACAGGCTTAAAAAGAACTTCAGTGACTTGTCTAGTGTCCCATGGTTAGTCAGTGGCTTACTTAATCATGGCTTTGTCTCATTTTGTCTTTCTTATGATTCAGCTTTGAGCTAAATGCCCCTCCCTTAATGAGGTGGTCCTTGACCATGTTAGCTAAAGAATTAGCTCCTTCCTGGCACCTAGTCACTCTGTCTTGTTGTTCTGCTTTATTTTATTCATACCACTTTTCAATTTCTGAAGTTACATTCTGGTTTATGATTCTATGGTTTGTCTCCTGTAAAGCGCAAGCTCCATGAAGGCAGGGACTTTGGCTCTTGTTCACTATTATATCTAAAATAATGTTTAGGACATATAAGTCCTCAGTGCAAATTTGTGGATTGAATTGACCAGAGCTAAAGAGGAAAGGAACTCTTGTTTCTTAGGTATCTATTATGCTAGTTGCTGTGCTAAGTTGTTTATGTGTGTTACATAAACTAAGAGGTAAGTGATGTGCTTGGAGCCTTGCAGTTAGAAAGTGGAGAAGCCAGAATTGAAAGGCAGGGATATTTTGCTTCAAGTCATGACATCACAAGAAATGATTTCCAGTGTTCAATGCTTCCTGCTCCACCACTCTCTCCATGACCTCTTCCCAGGCATCTAAAGTTCCCAGTACGCCAAGTTCGTTGGCTTGTATCTGTTGGCTTATATCTATCTGGGCACTATAGTTTTCAGAGAAACCAACTTGAATATATTATATTCTACACAGTAAATACTCTATGTTGCTGGTGCTTCTCTGTATAAAATTTACTGAGTAAATTTCTCATGGATATTATAGCTTTATTTCAATTTGATGATGAATCCTACTGAGTTGCACAAATCTGCCATGAAAAGCCTACCAGAGAAAGAAATCCACCCATCTGCTGATGATTGAAACCTGATGCAATCAAAGATGATAGAAAGTTCAGATGACATGGGCCAAAAGATGAAGAAAGCATGCGGATATCAACAAGACAGGAAATAACCCTGAAATAGTATTGATTCTGACCACAGGGTAATCCACAAATTTGAGTTGGGGAAAATGTCAAATTTCTCATCTCTGTCAGGACTTTTCACCTTCTTCAGGTTAGGTCATATTAGATATAACAATTTCCATTTTGTCCCAGATTATAGAACTATCAAACTTTAGTGCATACCAGAATCATCTAGATAATTTATTAACAAAGGGGCACAGGGACCTACTTTAATTAAAGAGATTCTGTGCCAAGCACAGAGTGAGGGCTTAATTGATGGTGACCATTAGCATTGCTATTTATTTCACTCTTCCCCAAAGGGCAGGTGTGGGCCTGACTCATTTATTCACAGATTGGCAAGAGAAAGAAAAAATATGCACAAAGCTTGGAATTTGAAAACCTGTGTTCAGACATCAGTGCTGCTAATTTCTAGGTATGTGACTTTGGATGAGTCACTTCATGTCTTTGAGCTTCAGCTTACTTGTCTGAAATCATCATAGTCGCTAATGTTTATTTAGAAGGCCATTGTAAGAACTGGATAAAGGAATGCAGAAGAAAGGATCCAACAACAAAAGGGCAGGAGGCTGTGGTGTAAAATGTGGACTTTCTCTATTATGATTAAAACACTCATTTACTTCCAAATCCCACCCCTACCAGTCATCATTACCTGTGTAATTGTAGGCAAGTAAACCTCGCTAGCCTTGGTTTTCTCATATATGAAAGAGACAAAAACAATACTTTGTCTATATCAACTGTCAAACTTTACATGAACCCTGCTGTTATGAGCTCTATTTTATTGTAAGGGAACTGAGGCACAGAGGAATTAAGTAACCCAACCCAGATTCACACAGACGCCGATCTGGTTTGTGTCTCCAGGAACTCTGCTTCAGAGTCTCTATGCCTTACCAGTGAGCCTGCTGCTCCCACGAGCACACGAGGCATGATTAGGAAGGGCCCACCACACAACAAATGCTCAGTAAATATTTCCCTAAATTTGAATAACTTACTTTCACATTACAAACTTCATCCTTCTATTTCGTTACGCAGTCCACCACACAACTCAGTCAGTGTACAACCCTATGTAGCTATTGCCCGTGAACACAAAAGTGCACTTGGGCTGCATAAAAACTACAGACATGTTTATACAAGAAGGGGAGCATTGTGTCACATTTGGTTTTTATTGCTTTCAGCACATTAGGCACATACTATCTGTTTATTAGGTAAAGGTGAAAGGTTACAGATCACCTTAGAATAAAAGTATAGATGAGTTGCTTGAGAGAGGGCTACATAGAAAATTGCTGTTATAAATGTACAGTAGCCTAGAGCCTTTCGACTCTTGGAAGTAGCTTATGTGTGTGCTGACAATGACTGACATATTGGGAATGAAACCCGTCTTAACAGTACAGGGTGTGAAAGTGCACACCAAAATTACTCAGAGAGGAAAGGAAGTCAGATGTCAACTAGAGTTAAGGGCAATTATTCTTTATTTTGGAGGACCTTTCCAGTGAGTTGGGGGAACACGACCAGGCTGAGGGTGTGGGGTCTTATTGAAATCATGAATCAGAACAAATTGGGAGATACATAGTCTAATGATAAGACAGAGTGTGAGGACTCGGGACATATGTTCCTTGCAGCCATAGAATTCATGATGAGGGAACTGCAAAATGGACATTTAAGTTCCTGAGGACAAAGGCTGATCCAAACAAAACGATTCCGTTCAAGTTTGTTGTATTTCTTTTAACTACTTCCCAGTCATTACCCACAATTTGATTTGAAATACTTATAAAAGAAATGTACACCAGTGCAATGCATCATTTATGAAATTGCATTCCATTTATAGAATTACTATTAATGCAAACTCATAGTTTTACCAACACAATTTAGATATTTCTGCTTCCATATTGCAATGATTGCATTATCCTCCCATGGCCAAGTGGAGTGGTGAGCATATTTGTTTAATAATAAAATAGACAGTAAATAAATCAACACCCTTAACGAAAGCTAAATTGAACACAGGATTTATGCCACTATAAGGAAATCTCCACAGAACAATATTCACTTTAATGCTTTCTTTTTCCTCTACTAAAATCCTACAGTGTATCAAAATGAAGAAAGCACCTTCAATGTGAATTATGTAGGAACGGAGACGTTGACAATCCTGTTTTTCAGAGTAGGGTTACAGAGCCACTTCTGCTTGCCCCTTCGAGTGTAGGTGTCAGACTCACGCTCCTCTTGAGTATGGATCTATAGCTATGAAGGAGCGTAATTGGCAAGGAAGGGCTTTTGAAAACTAACCCTTCCCAAGCAAAGCCGATTCTGACGACTTTCGCTTTCCCTCTCTTGTTCAGCAGAAGCAACCCCCAGAGGAGTTGTGTTAGTGACTAAGTCCCAGTTGGTAAACACTCCTGAACATCATAAAAAAAAAACACACACACACACACACAGAGAGAGAAACACCAACATGAGCCAAAAGACGCCTTTCTAAGGAAAAAAAGCCTGAAGACGTGTACTTCAATGGAGAGAGGGCTGTTTACTTACATTGCTCGCAAGACCTTCCAACAGCTGGAGTCTTTGAACTCTAGTGTGCGCAGATGTGGAGCTTTTGCTCAAAATCCCCTTCCCTTTGGCAGCGAGGATTATTCATAACTCTTTGGGGCTTCAGATTGATAAGTAATTTCCTGATTCGCTTTCAAAAGCGTTCTCCCAGGCTTTGAGCGGTGGCAGAGAGAGGGAGTGGGCAAGGACCCCGGCGTGCAATGACGCTGTGGCCTACACAGATCTCCTGATTGTTTGATCGAGCCCAAAAGAAGACGTCGACATTACAAACAAAAATAAATATCCATCTTTATCTGTTGGCTCGCTCCCCAAATCATATTTGAGAAATAGCACAGTGAGTCTGGACAATATTTTTTCTAAAAGTATAATATTAGCTGAACACCTTCTCATTTTTGTGCTGGGAGAAATCAGGGCACCTCTGACTGGTCTTCAAAGACCAGCTGTTGCAATTTCTTTCTTATCAGCTGCTTTACAGGATGTTCTTAGAGATCAAGCAGCCCAGCCCCTTTGGTTGACAGTCGAAAGAAATGATGCCCAGGGCTTACAGGACTTGACCAGGATCACACAGCTAGTTAGTGGAAGGACGGGAACCTAAGAGCCGACTGTCAAGCCAGGGCTGTGTCCACTGTAGGCAGGTGGAGGCAGATGCAAGGGCTGGAGATCTGACTCTCGATCTTTAAGATACCTATCACTGGACATGGCCCTTAATGTTTCTGAGTCTTGGTTTTCACAGCTGCAGAATAAAAATCGTAATAGTAACCCTTGCTTGGTCATACAATGTGGTAATCTCTCTGAAAGCATTTTGTCCAGGATGAAAGCAATTGTATCCTAAGATGAAATTTTGTCGACACAGCCCCATTTACATGCTTCTCTTCTCCTTTCCATTCTCATTTTCCATTCAATGTTCTTTTCTTACTGAAAGAAACCACTGAGTGACTTTTGGATGGAAAAGGAGGAGTATAGTGGCCAGGAAATGAGATAGAACGTGGAGGAAATTTTACCTTGGAAATCCAGGTCAAGATTAGATGAAAGGGTATACAGCATATATAGCATATCTTAACATTTGCGTCAGAAAGAACACTAGATCTAGAAATAGAAAATCAAGGCTTGGCCACTGCCTGGAACACTTAACAGCCAAGGGAGCCCTGTGGAGTCATTTAAACATTCTGAAACACAGTTGACTCACTGGGTATGTGATCCCTGTCCCATTGCACTTACCTCATTTTGTTGTGGTTAAAATCAAATAAGGTGTTTATCAAGATAGTGCTTTGCAATGTTTCAGGCTTTGAAACTATAAAGTAGTTGCCATGGTTTGAATATATGTGTCTCCCCACAAATTCATACATTGGAACCTAAGATCCAATGTGGTAATATTAAGAGGTGGAGCCTTTAGGAGGTCATTAGGTCACAATGGCAGGGCTCTCATGAATGGGATTCATGACTTTGTACAAGGGCTGGAAGGAGCTAGCTAAGCCCTTTTTGCCGTCTACCCTTCTGTCATGTGTGGACATAGCATTTGTGCCTCTGGAGGACGTAGCAACAAGGTGCCATCTTGGAAGCAGAGACAGAGCCCTCACCAGGCCTTAAACTTGTTGGCACCTTGATCTTGGATATCCCAGCCTCCAGAACTGTCAGAAATAAATTTCTGTTGTTTATAAATTACTCAGTCTGTGGTATTTTGTTATAGCAGTACTAATGGGCTGAGACAGTGGTATTTTCCAGCAGGATGTGCAACTACCATTGCCCATTTCATCTGTGTCATTGGCTGACATCGCTAGGTGCCAGGGCTCCTGGGTTCTGCCTTGACCTTTTTTCCCTCTTTTCCTTTTAGGAATGTATTTCATCTTTCTTCCCTTGTTATCCACCTCTTGGTACTTGTCTCCCACGCTTGCTGCTATTGGTTTTCTTTGTTAGGGCTCAAATTGTCCTTCCATTTTTCAAGTAATGATAAGAATGAAGAACATAGAGAAAATATTTTGTTCAGTCACACAGAAAGGCATCCACGGTGTCTTGACACAAATGGGAATGTCTTTGTTTTTGAAGTAGCCATGAACAAAGATCAAATGAATCAAGATCAGGGCCCCCTTGAAAATGATCAAGTCATAAGTCCAACTCATATTTTATGGTTCCATTCACGTCTCTTACCCTTTTATTAATTTATTATTTAAATGTTATTTCAGTTAAGATTTGCACTCTATCATCTGTAAGAAGAATTTTCTAGTAGAGTCTTGCTTGGTCTGCCATAACAAAATACCATAGACTGGGTGGCATAAACAACAGAAATGTATTTTCTCACAGTTCTGGAGTCTGGAAGTCTGAGATCTGCGTGCCAGCATGGTTGGATTCTGGTGAGGCTTCTCTTCTTGACTTGCAGATGGCTGCCTCCCTTCTGTGTCCTCATATGGTGGGCAGAGAGAGATCTTTCTCTTCCTTTTCTTAGGAGACCATAGTCCTATTGGATTATGGACCCATCCTATGACCTCATTTAACTTGGATTAGCTATGAACACCTCTATCTCCTGATAAAGTTGTACTAGGGGTTAAAGCTTCAACACATGAATTTTGGGGTGACACAATTCAGTCCATAGCAAGCCTGCAGGAAGTAAAAGAAGGGAACGAATACTTATTGAGCCTTTTTTTTCCCTCACTGAATTGTCAAAACAACATTGATATCTTGGTAGTGACTTTTCTAAGGTCACAAAGCTAGTAAGCGGCAGTGACCAAATGTAAACCATGACGACCAGAACCCTGCTCCCCTCATGACACATTCTGCCTCCACCTCCTCTTTTCTCCTAGATTCTGAGCTGTGACCCTTTCCTTTCCTTTCCCCTCTTTCCTATTTAGTTGCCTGGAGGCAAGACATTGTTACCCAGAGCACCATGAGAAGGCCGCCAGTCTAAGCTCCATGTGCCCACTGAGCTTAGACTGACAGCTGTAGAGAGTTTGCCTGGAATGTTCTCTCCCTGCATCCCTTCCAGCCCCCTTCATGTTAATAAGTGCCTCCATTAGTTCAAACTGAACTCACATGCTACTTCCCCGGGCTGTTTTCTTTAATCTGACCTTCCCCACCCTTGCTCTTCCTTGCTATATTCTCTTATACTGTCCTACACTTCCCCCTTTATAATTTTTTCTCCTTTCATAAGATGTCATAAATGTAGTTTTATTATTGTAGTGGTTATAGCAATGGGTATCTATTTCTAAGATAATTTGCATAATGGTTGTCTCCCTCACCAGTCTGTAAGCTCCCTGTAAGCCAGGGATGCTTTGCTCACTAAGATATGTCCAGCCATTAGGACACTAACATGAGAAGCTGCAGAGGAGCAAGGGAGGATTAGACAGGGGCAAGCCGGGGAAAAAAAATAGTAGAAGAAAGCCCCTTCAAAATTCACCTGCAGCAGTATGACTAGCAAGCATATGCCCAAGAACAGTCTAATGAGGCCCCTTTATTAAGCCCTCTGTGTACCACCAAATGCATTCTTCTCGTGTCTATTTTGCTAGGTTTGGCTAATCAAGAATGAGGTTGTTAATGTGAAGAGAGGCAGCTTGAGGTGCAGATCTTGGGTCACATCTGCTGCCTGCTGGTCAATGCCTGGGTTCCTGCAAGGGCAGCACAGCCTGGCCCTCTGCAGCATGGGGCTGCCTGTTCATACCCCATCAGCCTCAGTCTCTTCCTAGACAGAGCTGATGGGAAAGGGTGTGAAGATGTGTAGGAACCAGGAGGAATTTCTACCAGGGAAAGACATTTTCAGTTGAAGGAACCACATGTGCAAAGAAACGGAATGACAGCATGTTGTGCTTAGGGAACCTCAAGAAGCCTAGTTTTGTTGGTAGTTACAAGGAAATGTGATAGTAGAAATGAAAGTATCAGATAAATCAAGTGTTTCCATTATTATCTGTTTCTCAAAATTGTTTGGAGGGCCAGTGAGAGAGTACATGTGGAATTGCTTTATAAACTGGAAAAAAATCCTATGAAAATATTTTTATTACAAATTCTTTTGGATGAAGATAACTAGAATATTAGGCTAAGAAACCATGCTGGGAAATGGAATTATTTATAAATTTCTTTTATTTATAAACCAAAAGTTTTGATTAATTTCCTTCTTATAATCTCCTTTCAAAGGCTAGAATGTAAGTTTATAGTATCTGTTGAATATGAGTGAGTTGGGATGTACGTTTTCAACTCAGCACCATCCCCTGGCCCTTTCTACTCTCTCTCTCTGAGGGAACAGAGACTGGAAGCCTGGAACTACATTTCCCAGAATCACTTGTAGGCAGAGTTCCTAATTACAACCAGCCAAGGAGGGCACACACAGGGTTGTGAAAGATACAAAATAATTAGAGGACATTATTCTTTGGTGTCAGTTACAGAGTGGAAACAGCCAGCTGATGTATGGTTGGCAGGAACTTCTGGGTGAGATCCTAGAATCTCATACTTTCCTATGGCTTCCCAGCAAGCTTGTTCTTCTCGGTTTACAGCCAAACAGAATGCTTTTTTTTGCCAGTTGTTGGGCCCATGAACCCCTTTTAAACAATAATTTTTTATTTAGAAATATTTATAGACTCATAAGAAGTTGCAAAAAAATTTACAAAAATACCCTAGCCTCTTCAACTGCTGACATCTTATATCACTATAATAATCATAGAATTAAAAAAATCAACATGAGTACGATAGTATTAGGCAGACTACAGACCTTCTTTAGTTTTTACCAGTTTTTATGTAGATTCGCTTGTGTATTGCATAGTTCAGTATAGTTGAATACAATTTGATCTCACGTATAGATTCTTTTCAGTTCTTTCAATGGCTCTTTAAGACTTTAATTTCTTGTCTTAAATCTCTACCTGATGCTATTTTCTTAACTGAATGCTGACTGAGGTGGTTAATAATTTCTTCGTGTTATCTCACATTTGAAGCCTTGCAGTCAAATTTTGGTGCTTACCTTCCATTATGTTCATTCATGTATTCCACTGAAATATCACCCACTGATACAACTTCACAGGCCTTCTTTCCCATTGTTTTCATCACAGGATTACAAAGGCATTCCCAGCATATCATTATATTATATGTAAGTTACCACAAAAGATTTTTAGCTATTTCTTGGGCTGTTAATTGCTCAGTTTTCAAAGTCTTTCTTACTATAGTAGATTAAAAATGCAAAACTTTTTAAATCATTCTTAAATAATGGTAAATAATTTATATATGATAAGGCAGGAAACAAACAATAACAGGTATAGCTAATGGATAGGAGGAGGCTAAGCTATCATTCTTGAAGATAATAAAACTATACACCTAAACAATGCAGCAAATTTAACAAGGGTCATTAGAAATAATATATGTTTAACAGAGTTTATAGATACAAACACACATACATGAAAGTAGCCTTCCTATATATCAAAATAATCAGAAAACAGAATGTTTAAAAACCCTCTAAAATCTAAAATGATGCTGATTTCCCTGCAGAGGAAGGAGAGACTTGCCTCTCCCTAATTCTGGGCTGTTTTCTCACTTGAGCCTTAATCAGCACAACTTGTGTGCAGAGACCCTCAAAATTTTGCTAAATATTTTTTTTCTTTCCCTTCTCATCCTTACCTCTGACTCACTAACCACAAGCGATCAAAATCTGGTCTGAAGAAGCCGAGGGAAATGAACACTATGACATATTCTTTGTCCCTTCCTAATTAAGACATATTTCCTCTCAAAATATCCTAGCCTGCAGAGATGATCTCTGGCTGTAACTTATTTATTTATTTTTTTACATCATTTTCTCCAAGGCAGCGTAACAACTTGAAACCACATATTTCAGAAAATGATCTTCACTTTACATTCACCATTTGGTTGGCTTTCCCAGAATAAATGAACCATCTGCCCTAAAGAACTATGCAAGTCTTTGCTACTTGCAACCAGTGAGACTAACAAGTTTCCTGGCTAACCATCCCATTACTGGGTATCTACCCAAAGGATTATAAATCATGCTGCTATAAAGACACATGCACATGTATGTTTATTGCAGCACTATTCACAATAGCAAAGACTTGGAACCCACCCAAATGCCCATCAATGATAGAATGGGTTAAGAAAATGTGGCACATATACACCATGGAACACTATGCAGCCATAAAAAGGGATGAGTTCATGTCCTTTGTAGGGACATGGATGAAACTGGAAATCATCATTCTCAGCAAACTATCACAAGAACAGAAAACCAAACTCCGCATGTTCTCACTCATAGGTGGGAATTGAACAATGAGAACACTTGGAGACAGGGAGGGGAACATCACACACCGGGGCCTGTTGTGGGCTTGGGGGAGTGGGGAGGGATAGCGTTAGGATATATACCTAATGTAAATGACGAGTTAATGGGTGCAGCACCCCAACATGGCACATGTATGCATATGTAACAAACCTGCACGTTGTGTACATGTACCCTAGAACTTAAAGTATAGTAAAATAAATAGTTAAAGAAAAAAAGAAAAAGAAAAAAGCATGGTGAAAGAGTCGGGGGTGTGGACAACTGATACATGCAACCACACGGGTGACTCTTAAAATCATTATGATAGATTTTAAAAGTCAACACAAAGAGTCTATACTGCGTGATACTACTTATAAAAGTCTAGAAAATGCAACTAAGTCCACAGTGACAAAAAAGCAGATCAGTCAGATCAGTGGTTGCATGAGGCCAGGGACAGAAAGAGAGAAAAACTTCAAAAGGACAGAAGGAAACTTTCAGGGGTAAATGGAAATATTCTGTTCCTTAAATTTTGGCAGTGACTTCATGGGTGTGTACAAAACTCAGCTAATTGAACACTTTAAATAAATTGAATTGTGCACTATAAATGGATGCCTTTTACTGTATGTAAATTATACCTCAATAATGTTGATTACAAAATCATAGTTAATAAATTAGGAATGTTTGCATGTGAAAAAAAAATAAAAACAAGTTTCCTGGCTAACATTTGCTAGGTGCTAGCAAAGTTCATTGATTCTTCTGGACATTATCTTAATTAATATTTACCACTGGATGGGTAGACAGTCACTTAAACCAAATCTCAAGGCTACCAAAAGGTAGAACCAAGATAAGGGCCACGTGGTGAAGCTCCAAGTCCTTTCTCTGCTTTTCTTGTAGGTCACAATAATTTTCTTTCCCACAGGGTTTCAAAAACAAGATCTGGGAATCAGCCTGGTCCCTCTGACACTGATACACATACATCCTGGTGAGCTGCATTGGCTGCATCAACTCAGTATGTCTAATTTAAAAAGTCAACTTGTAGAAAAATGCCAGATAAATAAATGGTGCTGGTAGTACTGGGTAATGATGAAAACTGTATAAGTGATATATGAATGCTGAAAATGTAGTGGAAGTCCCAAGTATATGACTGCCACTTGGTGGAAACCTTGTCGTGAGAGAGTATTTGGATTTGCTTCCTAAGTGGAGTTAATTCTTTAGAACTTTAGCACCTAATAAAGGCAACAAAATTCATATCACTCTCAAAAGTATAATTTAGAAGACTATTTTCCCGAATAATAGTTCTCCTTTGAAGACTACTGGAAATTGCCTTCTTTCTAATTTTAAGATTTTGATTGAAAACATTCAAATGCAGGACTAGCTTCAAAGCATAGTTTGAAACTAAGAAGCACTTCCTGATTTATATTGCTTCATTAATTGATTCAAAAGAAGAAAGAAGTTCCAAATCTCAGCAATTTTCATTATGGATAAATAGATGCATCCCCTATGTAAATGGTTGAACCAAAATGTCCCTCAAAAGAACCTAGTCTCAAGCCCTTCGAATTTCCAATCTCTTAGTTTCACAATCATCACTATCTTTTTCCCCCAATTTTTCCATTCCTCATGTGCATCAGCATGACCCTGCTGTCTCAGCCAGCCCACAGGAATCACACACGCACTTCCTGTCTTAATCAACAATGAAGCTCTCACTTAGTTGGTAGATCATTCAGGATAAGGACATTTACTGAGGCTTGCTTGTTTTAGTCCAGGAACACATAGCAGCTCCTTTGGAGACTGCAGACAACATCTAAGTCCCATGTTATTTGAAAGGTAAATATGTAGCCACAAAAGAAAATTTAAAAAAGAGAAGAAAATAAAACAGAGAAGGGAGAAAGTTTGGAAGGAAAAAAAGAAGGAAGGAGAGGAAGGGAAAAAAGTGAGGAAAAATAAAAAGGGAGAAAGACACAGTGAAAGAAAAAGAAAAGGCAGAGGAGGGAGGCAAAGCAAAGGGTTAGATGCTGTAACTGCAAGTAACACAGACTTGGGCTGTGCATTTTTTCCAGGGGACTATCCGCAGTTTTTCATGTGCCATACCATGCCATTCTTCCATGATGCAGCAACAGTAAACTGACTTAACATGCCCTCAACTGTAGCTAAGGTTTACACTTATAAGTGCCATTTTTGTATAGGGTGATCAGCTATCCTAATTTTCCTGGGACTGAGGGGGTTCCCAAGATGTGAAGCTTTCAGTTTTAAAACTGGGATAGTTCAGTCTAAAACTGAGGAGTTCTCCACGACATGGGATTTTCAGTGCTAAAACCAGAAAAGTCTCAGGCAAATCAGGAAAAGCTGTTCATCTTAACTTTGAGTGAGACAGTAAATTGTGTTTCTTACATCCTTTGAGGATTGCACAGGAAACTCTCCAGCTGTTAACCCATCTTCCATGTGCTGGGGTCTGTGTTACATTGTGTACACTGTAGTGGACATCTTTTTATTCTGCTTGCTCAGCACCCCAGTAATCTTTGGGTAATGCCTTTCCTATTTTATGTAGTTCTAGTTGTGCTGTCATGCACAGTGTCCTTCACTCCTGCTGCCTCCCCTGAGGTGAGTGGGTCAGCCAGGGTAGGCTGAGCAAAACAGGCCATCTTTGACACCTCTGGCAACAGTGATTAGTTGAGGGGTGAGTATGGAATGCAAGGAATACAGCCCTATGGAGGGAGGAGTCCCTTTTGCTCTTAGTGAAGCCTATCATTGGCCATCTTCTCCACCATGTATGACAAAGTCAACAGATACAGAAGGAAGTCAGAGGGAGAAAGAGAGAGAGAAAAAAATACTTGAAGCATCTTTTGAGCCCCTGGATCCCACCACACATGAAGCTAACCCCATTCCTAGATTGCCCAGTTTCATGAGCTCATGCATTCCCTCTTTTCTTAAGCTGGTTTGAGATGGGTGCTTGTCATGTGCAACCAAAAGAGTTGTGACTAGCAGACATACATGAGCTCTGTTATTCTGGAGTCAGTCCCGAGAGACGGGTCTAAGTTGAACCACATGAAATCACCGATATTCAACTTCTTTTGACGGCAAATGTGGAAATGTCATTTGAAGCATTTTAAATATTATTATCTCCATTGCACAGATGAGGAAAATAATCAGTGGTGAGAAATAATATGCTCAAGGCTGCACATTTGTTAGACAGCAGACCTGGGAATCAAAACCAGGTCTTCTTGATTCTAAGGTACACATTTCCAGTAGTTTATGTTGCCTGAAAAAAAAAGAGATCTCTTAAGAGCTTTCCCTTGCTATTTGACAAAGGCCTTGAAATATACTAGATTTTAATTCATACCTTTATGTATGAACATATATATGGTGCCAAACACCTGCTCGTTTGCTTGTAAAATCTCCATTTCACTGGATGTTTCATGAAGTCAGACACACGAGTGTGCAAAGCAAGAGGAAAAACCCTGCTCAATTCTGGTGTGTATTTTCATTTCACTTGTGATGAAGCCCCAGGTGATGAAACGTCAGCTTTTCAAAAGTACTCCAGCTTTGGTTTTCACTGACAATCAAGAGGTGCTATTCTTGCCTCACAAAAAAAGAGATTATTTGCCCATTCTACTGTCTGTTCAGAGAGACCATTCCCATACCTCAAACCCAACGTATTTATAACACAGCTGTGACAATGAGAGAAGTATTCTGGGCACTTCGAATTGTCATGATCATCCCATGTGCTTGCCCACTGATGCAATGGGATGATGCTTGCCCAGTAAATATATTTTTTCTCCATGGTGGCGTTCCATACATGTTTTAAAAATTGCAGAGCATGTACACAATATGGAAAGTTTATGTGTAATTTCTTTAGTATTTATTATATGTGAAGTTATTACAATTCAGGATTGTCTGTTCATTTTAACTAATGCTAGAGAAACGTGTCTTATTAGAGCATGGATAATATTCTATGGCAAATTTTTGGCATTATCTGCTGAGCATCTCTCTTCCATAAATTTCCTTCCCCCATCTACATGGTGGCAGGCTGTAGTCATCAGCTAATGCTGCTATTAATGCTGCTGCATAATAAACACCTCCCAGATCTCAGTGGCTTATAACAACAAACATTTATTTTTTTCTCATTCATTAGAACTAAGAAACTTGCCCAAGATCACACAGCTGGTAAATGATGAAGCTGAGATTCATTCATTCAACAGACATCATTGAGCTCCTCCTAAGTGCCAAGTACAATGAAGAGGCTGATAAATCACCAAGCCAGACTATTTACGTCTTAGCTGATGATGTTAAAAGTGAAAACAATGTCATTACAGCTCTAGAGAGTCAACCAGAAAGACAGAAGAACATGACACAGAAAAGGTTTGACAGGATCTGACAAGTCAGGGGTGTGATGGTTTAGAGAATACAGATAACACTGGCCAGAATGGTAGCCATAGTGGGATCATAACAAGATTAATTAGACAATGCGAATATAAAGGCATTCCAAGTGGAAGCTGACATTGCATTTCTAATTTTGAGAGAGGAGAGAAAGGGAAGGAAACATTTGAAGCCATTTTTTGAGTGTCTGCTCTGAACCAGGTATCATCACATGAGGAAAACCCACATAGCAATGTTCAGAGACAAGGCCATCTCATTTCACATTTTACATCTTTCTGGATATCACTTTCTATATGTCTAAGGCAAAGATAGTGACATTTCTTTCTTCATATTGTCTTAGTTTGTGCCTAACACATTTCAGACTCTCAAAAAATGGTAATTTTCTTACAAGATTCTGTTAGTTGCTTTCCAATGTTCATTTTGCCATTATTTCTTGTTAACAGAATCCTCATTTGTCTGGGGAGGCAATGTGGACAGGTAAATACCCACCTTCCTGGGAGCCTTTGTGGCTAGTGAAGGCTGTGACCCACTGAGCTGGGACAATAATAAGTAAGCAGAGGTTGATGGAAGAGGTTGCTGGGAAAGCTTCCTAGAAGAGAAAGGCTGAGGTGGTTTCACACGTTCAGATTTTGTTCTGTGTTGTTTGCCATTGATCCAGAATGCAGTCATGGCATTGAGGTAGAGTAGATGTCTTGTGATTACAATAGGGAGAGCTGCATACCATACATACCAGGATGGAGGAACAGAAAGGTAGAATAAACCTAGGTCTCTTATGACCACAAAGTCTTTGTTCTATTTGAACAAAAATAACAATTAAACGTGTCTTTTTTTTAAAAAAAAAGACCAACCATCCAACACACAATCATTGTAGCTTACGAAAACAGCTCCACCTCCACCTGGCTGAAAGACTAAGCTCAGCTTGATCTTCCCAACCATGGTAACACCAGACAAAGCAGAAAAATCACAGCTTAAAATAAAAAAATACCATCAAGGGAAGACATGTAACCAAATAATTAATGAGGTATATTTTAAGGTTTTCATTATTTAATCCTATCATATTATCAATGAAGTTTGGGAGAAAAAAAAGTACAAAATTTCAAGGCAGGGAACCCAGGTTCAAATTCTCACTGAACCTTCTATCAGCAGAGTGAATTTGGGCCAGTCTTTTTATCTTTCCAGGTTTGAGTTTTCCATGCTGCCAAATCATAGTGATAATGATGATGATACTTACTTATAGTGTTGATATAGAGCATACTCAAGGGAATGTATGTGAAAGCACTTTGTAAACAATAAACTATTAGGCAAGCTTTTGTTACTACTGAAAAGTGAAAAGATAGTCAAGTGTGAAATAGCCAAGCTTGCCCAGCTACCATCTGGCACCAACGTGTGGTCTAGAGGCATGAAAATGAGATGCTGAAGGATATACAGGCTGTAAATGCTCTGTCAAAGGTTAGCAATGAGTCTTTCATGTCATAATCACACGTTTCTTACAAACAGAACGGGGGAAGAGGAAGAAGGAAGTAAACTATAATTGTTTTTTATCACTTATTGTAAGCCCTTTGGTGTTTTACATATATGATCTTCTTTAATTAATTGCAGACACGAAGCTACACAAATGCTCTGAAGACAGAACTTTTACATTTTGTAAGTGGAGTTATGCTGCAGGTCAAGTTGCCTATGACTAACGCATAAGGATCAAGAATGCTGACTTAGGTAGGAAAAGTAGGGGACAGGCCAGACTTAGGGGAGGGGTCTGAGATCTGAAGTTAGCTGATTAGTCCCCCACAGAAAGATGAATCTTACTAATCAAAGGTTGAAGACTTACACTTGTCTATATAGAGGGAAAGAGGGAAGGGAATTTCTCAGCCATCGAGGACCTCCCAGGTCAGCTCTTTATACATCGCCTCTTAGGAAATAAGAGTGTAGACATTTTGCTGTGTGGCTGGCACTGTGCTAAACACTTTAAATTATTAACTTATTAATTTTTACAACAGCCTTTCGAGGTGTAGGTACTATGTTTACCCCCATTTTACAGAAAACTGGGGAATGGTGAGCTTAATTGAGTTGCCCAAAGCCACCCAGTTGGATTGGAACCTAGTCGGCCTGGCTTCTGTGCCCTGCAGTTCACCACGATGCTCTTTTGCCCCTTGAGGGGAGGAATGCAGCAGAACATATGTCAGACAGCTGGGCTGTGGATCTTGAGAACTCAGCTTCTTAAGAAACTCAGAAGAGTTAATGTGTTTTCTTGGTGGAAGAAGGCTGAAGAGCCTTTCAAAGATCCTTTTGGCTTTTCAAGGAATTAAATGTAACCATCTACTCATATATAGCAATGCCTCTCCTTAGTCTAATATGAGATTTAGGGATTTGGGAAGACATCTGGAATTTATTTATGCCATCTGGATTGAAATTCAATATTAAATTCTTAGAATGAAAGAAACCAGAGTAGACCATATTAACGAAATCTGACTACACAGGGCATGTGTTTGCAAACTGGGCTTGAATGTCTGGCTGAAATATTGCTCTGAATACACTGCGTCATTCCTCTCAAAAGGCAAAAACACATTTCTGGAATCATTTTGACCTTCTGTATATATGGTAATGGCAGAGAGTATATTTCAGGGTTTTTCTTCCCCCAGATAATGTTGAAAGCAATGTAAGCGATTAACGTGTCTATGCTGAGATTATGGCACAAAGATAATAAGAAAAATATCACCTTGACAGTTTCAGTTTTTCATTCTGAGCCTGGGGAGATAGTATGGGCTTCAGAGTAACCGTTTCTTTTTTTTTAATCATTCCATTAGTTGTGTAATTTTGAATAATCTCCCCAAGCCAGTTTCTTAATCTATAGGATGTTCCAAGCAGAAGGTGGAAAACAGGGGTATAAATCTGGGAAGTTTTAGGTGGTTTATGATGGTCAAAGTGGAAAGTGCTTCTGAAGAATATTAGAAGATGAAACCCAGAGGTAAGCTTTGTGAAGTCTGGTGTCCCAAGCAGGGGTGTGGACTTTATCTTGAAATTACCAAAAAGTTGTTTTAACTTTAATCCTTTTAAATACTAAATAGAAGTGCTTTTCCTTATTAGAAATATAGTAGCTTATCATAGAAGACAATAGATAAGGAAGAGAAAATCCTTAAATTCAATCAATTTTACAGAGGTTACTATGGTGTCCTCTTATAGGTGTTAGACATAAACCTACCTAACATGACTTGACTGGAGACCAGCTAAGCTGAGTTTAAGTACAGATGCTATTTCTGGTAGGTAAGTGTGTGAATGACTTTTAGAAAAAGTCCTCATTGTTTGAAGATTCTATAATTGCAAATTCATCTACTCGCTAAAATTTATTTGCAAGCCCCCAGTCAAACCTCACAGTGTTTTCTTGGTCCTTTGTGGATGGATATGCACATCTCAGGTCAAAGACGACAATGTTCTCCTTTCAGCTCTTACACTGTAAATGAGTGTCCTTTTTGGCAGTATATTTAGTGCTGTTTCTTGCATTTTTATACTTACTGTTGGTGATTTTGCTATTTAAAATGTCCTCCAAGCATAGAAATGCTGACTAGTGTTTCTAAGTGCAAGAAAGCTATGATGTGCCTTATGAAGAAAATACATGTGTTAGATAAGCTTCATTCAGGCATGAGTTACAGCGATGTTGGCCATGAATTCAATGTTAATGAATCAGCAATATATATAAAAAATAAGATGTTCTTAAACGTAAGTATACATAAAATAAGGTTATGTAATGATCAATTGCCAAAAATATGACCAGGAGCTCTCATGAGCCTAACTCTTTATTTTCCTAGGAGCAATGGTTCAAACTCACGATGATTTTATAGAACATAGCAGCTGTGAATAGTGAGAATTAGCTGTATGTATTTTTAAAAGATCGATGGGTTAGTTCTACTCATAGAACCCAACGCTTAAACACCTGGTCTCCCAGCCTAATCCCAAAGCCCTGGCTACTCAGAGGATGGCTGGCTGTCCAAGTGGTAGCCTTGAAGGCCTTTTATGTGGATAGAACATTGCTGTTACACCTGCCATACCCTTGATGGATGAAGCCAAATCCAAGAATATTGCAAGCCATAGACAGCAGGGATGATGCCATCCCTCAGGTCTAACTCTGCCTAGACAGGGTGAGGGGCTGTAACCATGCCCCTCCTCTCTGTCTAGAAAGTCTCCTCTTTTCTGAGGAAATCAAATTGTCCATGTTTGCAGATGACATGATTGTATAACTAGAAAACCCCATCGTCTCAGCCCCAAATCTCCTTAAGCTGATAAGCAACTTCAGCAAAGTCTCAGGATACAAAATCAATATGCAAAAATCACAAGCATTATTATACACCAATAACAGACAAACAGAGAGCCAAATCATGAGTGAACTCCCATTCACAATTGCTACAAAGAGAATAAAATACCTAGGAATACAACTTACAAGGGATGTGAAGGACCTCTTCAAGGAGAACTACAAACCACTGCTCAATGAAATAAAAGAGGATACAAGCAAATGGAAGAACATTCCATGCTCATGGGTAGGAAGAATCAATACTGTGAAAATGGACATACTGACCAAGGTAATTTATAGATTCAGTGCCATCCCCATGAAGTTACCCCATGAAGAAAGAAATGACTTTCTTCACAGAATTGGAAAAAACTACTTTAAAGTTCATATGGAACCAAAAAAGAGCCCACATTGCCAAGTCAATCCTAAGCCAAAAGAACAAAGCTGGAGGCATCACGCTACCTGACTTCAAACTATACTACAAGGCTACAGTAACCAAAACAGCATGGCACTGGTACCAAAACAGAGATATAGAACAATGGAACAGAACAGAGCCCTCAGAAATAATGCCACATATCTACAACTATCTGATCTTTGACAAACCTGACAAAAACAAAAAATGGGGAAAGGATTCCCTATTAATAAATGGTGCTGGGAAAACTGGCTAGCCATATGCAGAAAGCTGAAACTGGATCCCTTCCTTACACCTTATACAAAAATTAATTCAAGATGGATTAAAGACTTACATGTTAGACCTAAAACCATAAAAACCCTAGAAGAAAACCTAGGCAATGCCATTCAGGACATAGGCATGGGCAAGGACTTCATGTCTAAAACACCAAAAGCAATGGCAACAAAAGCCAAAATTGACAAATGGGATCTAATTAAACTAAAGCGCCTCTGCACAGCAAAAGAAACTACCATCAGAGTGAACAGGTAACCTACAGAATGGGAGAAAATTTTTGCAATCTACTCATCTGACAAAGGGCTAATATCCAGAATCTACAATGAACTCCAACAAATTTACAAGAAAACAAACAACCCCATCAACAAGTGGGTGAAGGACATGAACAGACACTTCTCAAAAGAAGACATTTATGCAGCCAAAAGACACATGAAAAAATGCTCATCATCACTGGCCATCAGAGAAATGCAAATCAAAACCACAATGAGATACCATCTCACACCAGTTAGAATGGCGATCATTAAAAAGTCAGGAAACAACAGGTGCTGGAGAGGATGTCAGGGATCTAGAACTAGAAATACCATTTGACCCAGCCATCCCATTACTGGGTATATACCCAAAGGATTATAAATCATGCTGCTATAAAGACACAGGCACACGTATGTTTATTGTGGCACTATTCACAATACCAAAGACTTGGAACCCACCCGAATGCCCATCAATGATAGAATGGATTAAGAAAATGTGGCACATATACACCATGGAATACTATGCAGCCATAAAAAAGGATGAGTTCATGTCCTTTGTGGGGACATGGATGAAGCTGGAAACCGTCATTCTCAGCAAACTATTGCAAGGAAAAAAAAACCAAACACCACATGTTCTCACTCACAGGTGGGAATTGAACAATGAGAACACATGGACACAGGAAGGGGAACGTCACACACTGGGGCCTGATGTGGGTTGGGGGGAGTGGGGAGGGATAGCATTAGGAGATATACCTAATGTTAAATGAGGAGTTAATGGGTGCAGCACACCAACATGGTACATGTATACATATGTAGCAAACCTGCATGTTGTGCACATGTACCCTAAAACTTAAAGTATAATAATAAAAAAAAGAAAGTCTCCTCTTTTCCTTACCATGTCTAGGAAGGTTGAGAGTAGGTACTGGGGCTTGCTTGTGTTTATCACACACTGTGAAGATGTGTCTCTGGGCAAAAGGCCATGCTTCAGAAGGGAAAGGAGCCTGCTCGAGCTGTATTCCTGGGACTGGAAATCAGACTCATTCCTGACAATCTGGGGGCAGACTGGTCATCAAGAGTTCTCAAGGAGTTGAAAACTCTAGGGATTTTGATTGACAGCCTCTAAGGTCGCTTCAATGCTGAAATTTTAAAGATCTCATAGTCCTATTTCTTATGTTAACATTTCCTTTGAGCACCCTGTTTTTGGGAGAAAACCTCCACGGGTTTTAGTTCAATTGTGGGGATGTGGCATCGCAATCCCTTGGAAGTATTTGAGATTGACACTTTTATTTAGGGGGAAAAGGGTCTGGGATGCGAAGTGTCCTACAAAGCCCTAGATAGTTCTACATAAGGTAGAACTGTGGCACCCAAAACTCAAGTAGTGTGAATCAACTTCTCTTTTATTTGTACCCATTGAGTTCCCAGAGATTCTTTCCACCTCCAGTTTTACCCCTAGGGCAAGCAACAAAATTTATGGGCCCAGAACAAAATGAAAATGTGAGATACCTTGTTTGAAAAGCCAGATGTCTTTCCCTTTTTCTGTGGTCTCTTTCATGACTTGTCATAGTGTTTTCTATTTGCTATTTCATGTAACTCCCTTGGGCACAAGGATACTGGTTGGTGAGAGCAGACGCTCATAGGCATTGGACCTTGCCCTACAATTTGGCATATGGAATGTGAGCACCTGACCTTCCTCATGCCTGTGCCTAGCTGCCCATTGGGAATAGAGGGTGGCAGTGGTTGCTGGGCAGGAACAAGTTTGCTGTCTGAAAGAGGAGAGGAGAGTCCAAGCCCCTGGTGCATGCCCAATTGTCCCACTTTACTTGCAAAACACAAATGCAAAAATGCAACTATTGGAAATTTCAAGACAGTGACCATAGAGCATCAACTGCCATGCCTGGGACTGCTCGTGAGTGCCATAAGCCCATGAATCCTACTCTGTCCACTCCTAGCTCTAGGGTCAGACCTAGTCTAGATGCTGTGGCTCACCTTGCATTCCTTCTCCTCCACACTCCTTGGTCCTATTTGTCTCCTCTGCACCTTTTAGGAGGCACTTACGCATTGCCATGTCTGTGATGAGTCATTAAAATGTGGTATGTCCTCTAATAGTCAGAGCCTGGCTTCTTTTCTTTTATCCCCCTTAACATAGAACACAATTTCAAGTTGCATAAAAAGCATTCTGGATGGTGAAGGGCAGGCACAAGAGGCACACTTTAATTGAGCCTTAAAAATAACCACTGCTTCATGAGGCCAGCATCATCCTGATACCAAAACCTGGCAGAGACACAACAACAACAAAAAGTTTCAGGCCAATATCCCTGATGAACATCGATGCGAAAATCCTCAATAAAATACTGGCAAACCGAATCCAGCAGCACATTAAAAAGCTTATCCGCCATGATCAAATCAGCTTCATCCCTGGGATGCAAGGCTGGTTCAACATATGCATCAATAAACATAATCCATCACATAAACAGAACCAATGACAAAAACCACATGATTATCTCAATAGATGCAGAAAAGGCCTTCAATAAAATTCAACACCCATTCATGCTAAAAACTCTCAATAAACTTATTGATGGAATGTATCTCAAAATAATAAGAACTATTTATGACAAACCTACAGCCAATATCATACTGAATGGGCAAAAGCTGGAAGCATTCCCTTTGAAAGCCAGCACAAGACAAGAATGCCTTCTCTCACCACTCCTATTCAACACAATATTGGAAGTTCTGGCCAGGGCAATCAGGCAACAGAAAGAAATAAAGTGTATTCAAATAGGAAGAGAGGAAGTCAAATTGTCTCTGTTTGCAGATGACATGATTGTATATTTAAAAAACCCCATTGTCTCAGCCCAAAATCTCCTTAAGCTGATAAACAACTTCAGCAAAGTCTCAGGATACAAAATCAATGTGCAAAAATTACAAGCATTCCTATATACCAATAATAGACAAACAGAGAGGCAAATCATGAGTGAACTCCCATTTACAATTGCTACAAAGAGAATAAAATACCTAGGAATACAACTTACAAGGGATGTGAAGTACGTCTTCAAGGAGAACTACAAACCACTGCTCAAGGAAATCAGAGAGGACACAAACAAATGGAAAAACATTCCATGCTATAGGAAGAATCAATATTATGAAAATGGCCACACTGCCCAAAGTAACTTATAGATTCAATGATATTCCCATCAAGCTACCATTGACTTTCTTCACAGAATTAGAAAAACTACTTTAAATTTCATATAGAACCAAAAAATAGCCTGTATAGCCAAGACAATCCTAAGCAAAAAGAACAAAGCTGGAGGCATCACGCTACCTGACTTCAAACTATATTACAAGGCTACAGTAACAAAACAGCATGGTAACAGATATATAGACCAATGGAACAGAACAGAGGCCTCAGAAATAATGCCACACATCTACAACCATCTGATCTTTGACAAACCTGACAAAAACAAGGAATGGGGAAAGGATTCCCTATTTAATAAATGGTGTTGGGAAAACTGGATAGCCATATGCAGAAAACTGAAACTGGACCCCTTCCTTACATCTTATACAGAAATTAACTCAGGGTGGATTAAAGACTTAAATGTAAGACTTAACACCATAAAAACCCTAGAAGAAAACCTAGGCAATACCACTCAGGACATAGGCATGGGCAAAGACTTCATGACTAAAACACCAAAAGCAATGGTAGCAAAAGCCAAAATTGACAAATGGGATCTAATTAAACTAAAGAGCTTCTGCACAGCAAAAGAAACTATCATCAGAGTGAACAGGCAACCTACAGAATGGGAGAAATTTTTGCAATCTATCCATCTGACAAAGGGCTAATATCCAGAATATACAAGGAACTTAAACAAATTTACAAAACAAACAAACAAACAAACAACCTTATCAAAAAGTGGGTGAAGACAATGAACAGACACTTCTCAAAAGAGACATTTATGCGGCCAACAAACATGTGAAAAAAAACTCATCATCACTGGTTATTAGAGAAATGCAACTCAAAACCACATGAGATACCATCTCACGCCAGTTAGAATGGCAGTCGTTAAAAAGAGAGGAAACAACAGATGCTGAAGAGGATTTAGAGAAATAGGAACGCTTTTACACTGTTGGTGGGGTGTAAATTTGTTCAACCATTGTGGAAGACAGTGTGGTGATTCCTCAAGGATCTAGAACCAGAAATACCATTTGATCCAGCAATCCCATTACTGGATCAAATGATTATAAATCATTCTACTATAAAGACACATGCACATGTATGTTTATTACAGCACTATTCACAATAGCAAAGACTTGGAACCAACCCAAATGCCCATCAATGATTGACTGGATAAAGAAAATGTGGCACATATACACCGTGGAATACTAGGCAGCCATAAAAAAGGATAAGTTCATGTCCTTTGCAGGGACATAGATGAAACTGGAAACCATCATTCTCAGCAAACTAACACAGGAACAGAAAACCAAACACTGCATGTTCTCACTCATAAGTGGGAGCTGAACAATGAGAACCCAGGGACACAGGGAGGGGAATATCACACACCAGGGCCTGTCAGGGGTTGGGGGCTAGGGGAGGGATAGCATTAGGAGAAATACCTAATGTAGATGCGGGTTGATGGGTTCAGCAAATCACCCTGGCACGTGTATACCTATGTAACAAACCTGCACATTCTGCACATGTATCCTAGAACTTAAAATATAATAATAAAAAAAAGAAACTGAAGAAAAAATAACCCCATTACCAAGCCTGGGCAACTTGGTAAGTCTCTGTCTCTACAAAAGAATAAAAATATTAACCAGGCATGGTGGCATGGGTCTGTAGTCCTAGTTACTTGGGAGGCTGAGGATTGTCTGAGCCCAGGAGTTGGAGGCTGCAGTGAGCTATGACTGGGCCACTGCACTCCAGCTTGGACAACGTAGTGATAACCTGTCTTTTAAAAACAAACAAACAAAATACTGGGGCTATTTATTGAGCATTACAGAGGGCTTGGAACTGGGCAAAGGGCTTTTGTTAAAGCTGCTGCTCCAACTTTCTACCCACCAGTCCAACCCACCAGACCTCCCCAAAGACCAGCAACCACAGGGTTAATGCCTTGCATGGCAGGGGACTTGCCTCACAAGCTTTATCCTCTTTCTGATTGGTGGTCTCCTGTGCACGTGATCTCAGTTAATTCCTACCATCCCTTTAAGAGTTGTCTTTATAATCCACATTTTTTTTGATGAGAAAAGTAAGCTTTGGAGAACATACACAACTAGCAAGGGCCTGAATGGTGGTCTGAGCCACCTCTCCAGTGGTTTCACCGTGCATGATCCGAATATCTATGACAACTTGCAAATTGCTAGTCCTTGTTTGCAACTTGGAGCAAAATTGATCCACTGCTTAGTTTGAGGTTTAACACGTGATCCATATTAGTTGCTATTATTTGAAAATTGGGCGATTTCACATAGAAATCTCTATTTCTGATTTCTGTGGCAGCAGATGTGGGGGCAGTAGCTGGTGCCCTCTTCATGTGAGTCACATGAAGTTTACTTCCTCAGGTCTTCACCCAGCCCACAGCATTCATTTGCATCTCCCACCTGGCTCTGCCGGCATTGATTTACTGTCCTGCTCACTGCTGTGTCAACTCCTTACTTCGGGTAAGATGCTGTCATGTACTATTTCCTCAGATCCTCATGTTTCTATTACTATTCTGCAACTGAGCAAACTTGTCCAAGGCCACATGGCTAATGAGTGCACTCAGGTTGAATCCTAGTTCCCTGGCACAGCCTTCTTGAATTTTTACAACCGGTAAACAGCATGGACCCATTAATCCCCCAAAGCGCGCCCTGGCTAGGATCTTCCCAATGCAAGAATCCTGTGGTGAAACACATGCGTATGTGAGCAGGAATGGGGTGAGGCAACATGTCTAAAGAAAATTGTCCTTAAAGTATTGGCCAAGGTCAAGTGAACCCTTCCCATTCTGTTGGTTTCGTCTGGGAGCGCATAATGTAAATTTATGTCTTGTAGCACTAGGAAAAAACAGTCTTACTGATTCCCTCTGATCACTGTGTCTTTGCTTCCTGAGGTCAATATGTGTGTAGTGTGGGGCCCCTTTTATCGTGTGTTCTTCCCTGGAAGATTTTCTGGAATTCACTCAATGTTCTCATGACATTTCCACATCAAAGGCCAGGGATTGAGACCATCCAATGTGAACCACATTGGGCAGAGCACACGCAGCCTGGATATGCTGCTTCCTCTAAATGGCTTTCCGGAACCCAGGACAGAGCGCAGCTGAGCTCAAATGACACGCAGAGCCTCAGAACAGCCATGACCCTCAGATGTCATGGGATACTTCTGAGGAGAGTTCCCCATCTGGCCTCCCCACATCCAGCCCCTCCCCCACACATGGTCAGCTTCGTCTTCCTAAAACTCTGTTTTCCACATGTTTGTCTCAATCAAAAACCTTTGATGGCATCCCGTTTCCTTCAGAATAAGGTCAAAATTATTTCTCCTGTATTCTCTTATCCAACCCTTACCTAACTACTTTCCTTCCAGAACATTCTTCACTGACCAAACAGGGCTACATGGCATTCACCAAAGACTCTGTGTGAGTCTTTCCTTTCCTGTTCCCAAATTTATACAGGTCCTCCCATTCCTTCAGACCCTGTTCATCCTTCTGTCCCATGAGGCTCATGTACCCTAGTTGGAGAATGGGTTTGGGTGAGGACAAAGTGCGCATAGCCAGCCTTCCACACAGCAGCCTTGGGGGAGAAGGTGGTGCCTCTTCCCTGAGATCCATGAATACTGCAGTGCACCTTGACTGAAGCTTTAGATTCCCACAACACATTCGCTTCCAATTTTCAAGGGTTAGAATAGATCAGGGCCTCTAGAGTCATTGTATGATATATTTCTTTTTAAAAAATCTTTTAAGATTCATAAGTTCAATAATTTAAACACATTTTAAACAAGAGTTTCAGCCTCATTTTCCACCTCCTATCTTGCCCTACATGCTTGCCGTATTGTCCAAATTTTTTTTTTTTAAATCTTCCTCAGCCTCTCTTTCTTTCTGGGTGAAATGGAAATAATACCAACCTTGAGGGGTAACTGGAAGAATGACCAAATGAGTTAGTTGTCCCGCTCCCGGTTAGGACCCAGGGCACAAGCCAGACCCACGGTGCACACTAAGAAAATGCCCCTCTTTCCTTTCTTCTGATGACTTTTATAACCAATTAGGGACATCACAGCTGGCAGCCCTGCCCACATCTCCATCGGCTCCCTGGACCGATTTGGTCGGAGACACAAGCTCTATTTGAGGTATTTGTATTTTATGGGTATGTCACATGGCCCCTCTCACATTTTTGTTAGACTAGCTTTTGAAGAAAATTGAAAATACGAGCTGAAAGAAAAATGCTCAGCCAATCCTCCCTTTTATGGGTATGTTGGCAATTTGTCTGTCCAAACTAAACAGTCTCTGTTATGGTCTTACCCAACTTGATCTTAAAGAATCTAAAAGTTGTCCTGGAATGAACTTGAAGGCCAGTTTCTTTTAAAATATAATACTAATTTTTTTTTATAAGGCAACACAAAATGTCACTGGCTTTTTAAAGTGGGGATTGCACCAGCAATTTCCAAGATTTGAGACCTTTTTATTGGGAGAGAAAACAATATTTTGCTCACTCCCCCATCTCAGTACAAAGGATAACTAATTCTAATAACTACAGTCTGCAGACCAAATGGAAATCATCTCATTGACACAGATTATGCAGCTATTTGGAGCTAATATGATATTTTTATTAGATTTCATTCTTTTCTAAGCTAATATTCCAGAAATCAAAGCAGCCCTCTGGGTCATACATACCTGGATATATTAGGAGGAAAATATTGCTTGCAAATTGACACTAATCAGTTTTTAGGAGTAATCAAGGATGTAGAGATTTGATTTCAGCAAAGAAGATGGCCAGATGAGCTGGCGTGTGTGAGATGATTTGGCAGGCAACAGTCGGCAAGGACTACGTGTCCAGGGAAGGAGGAAGGAGTTAGGCAGATGGTGGAGATGAACAGTGCTGAGAATGGCCATTCCTATCCAAAACCCAACAGCCCTTAGTGCAAGATGCTGCATTCTCTGATTCATGTCGGTTATGAGCAATCCTGATTCTGGCTGTTATGCCTTGTTTTGCCCACCCAGCACTCTGTGAAACAATCTGAACCTTGCTCAAGCCCTTCTGCAACCTGAGGTTTTAGCTGCAGCCTCTGATACATTTTCACTTTTCGTTCATTTTATTCAGAGGCCGTGGTGTTGGGACATTATCTTGCAGCGCACAGCTTTTGTCATTTTACAGGTTTTGGAGGGAGCATGCAGCTCTGCAAGGATTAAATGTTTGTGTTGCATCCATGGTGGCAGAGTGAAAAGACTGTGGGCCTTGGGGTCATATAGACCCAGGCTTGAATCCTGGTTTTGCCACTTAATGACTTTGGACAAACTACCAAACCTCTCTGAATCTCATTTTCTCATCTGAAAAATTTCCTTGCTCTAAAATGGAAAGCAGCCATTTTATAGAATTTTTGTGAGGATGAAGAGATGTATTTAAATGACATATTTGATACACGATGTGAAATTTAATCAATGGCAGTTAAAATGAAATAAATAGATGTAAAGCTGCAGCTTGGGCATATTTGGTCAAGATTCTCTGATGAATCTGAACTCATCAAGATGAAATCTACTGGGTAGAGGCAAAATTTTCTCATCATTCTCCAAAATTTAAATTGCAAACTTTCAAGATACAGTAGATGCACTTTTGATTCAAATACGCTTAGGCCTCCCATACTCTAAAAATAAATTATATTGCCTTTGCTAACTCCTCAAGCTGTCTCCCTCTCTCCTTCCAGATTCCTCTCTATGTTTGTTGAAGGACTAAGTGACAATTAGTGTAGACTCTCCCTAGCCCCTAACTCCTTCCTTTCACAGCCTGACTTCTATTTCTTCAACTCTCCTGAAAAGCCTCTGTAAAGTCTAGAAAGTTACAGACATCCTCACGTCATGCACACAGCATGCAGCCTCATCAGCTCTGCATCTTTCCACACCATTGGCCAGTGCTTCCCCTAAAACTGTAGTTCTCTACATCGGCTGCATATTAGAATCACCTGAGGAGCTTTAAAAAATTATTCACACCTGGGTTCCACCCCCAGAGATTCTGATGTAATCGTCTCGGGCGCCGCTTGGGCTTTGGGACTTTTCCCTGGTTGATCATTAAGATGCAGCCATGGTTGAGAAACAGCTAAAATTCCTACTGTCCTTTATTTATGTAATATTACAATGCTCTGTTTCTCCTACTTGCCAAATGCTTCTTTTGAATCTTTTTCAGGATCTCAGTCAAACTTTGTTTAGGATGTTGTTTTGAGTAGTAAAAGATGCAAATCTTATAATTAAGGCAACATATAGTTTTAGTTGTTACTATGGTGTTGTTAAAGAAAAGCTAAAATTTGTGTTTAATTAGGAAGCTTACCTAATGTATGTTCATGCTAGATGGCTACGGAGGAGGAGAAAAGGGAGGAAAGAAGGAAGGATGAAAAGGAGAGAAGGAGACAGAAAAGAAAATCTTATATTTTATGATTTTAACAATACTCTGCATATCTAATGCTTTCTTTTCTGTTTCATCTCCATAAAAGAAACAGCAATTTTAATATTAGCTATGATTTGTAGAGCACCATATTATCTCACTTAATCCTCACAAAAACTCTAATGAGATGGATACTATTGTCTTCATTTTTTATAGCAAGGAAATGGAGTTGAGAAGTTGCCCAAGGGCATGAGCCTGGAAACTGAAGGCTGGGATTTTAATCCAAGTTGAGAGGGACTTCAGAGTCAGCCTACATTTTGCTGCCTCTTTGGATTAGAATCCTAAGTAATTAACATCAAATCTTGGGAAATTACTTCAAAAATCTTACCCAAAGGAGATATTCAAATACCTGAAATCAGTCTCCTATTTCTCATTAGTTTTTCTTTCTCCGGGGCAGCTATCCTGAGGTCCTGCAACTGTTCCTCATGTGCTTTGGTTTTAGTAGATTTCATCTGCTTGGACACCCACACTCTCTCTGGTTCAGCTTGATAATGGCCCTATTAATATGTGGTGTCCCTAGTCCAATATAGCAATGACAGTCTTAGTCATTAACCAACTAAAGAAAAGGGCTGGGTCAAAACAAAATAGATAATTTGTGATGATGGTTAAATTTCTATGTTCAGGAGAAAGTGTTAGAAGAAAAGGACTAGATTTCCACTGAGAGGGAGGGGCCAGAGATGGAGAGAGGAATTCGTCTGCAGATCTCAAAGAGGTCAGGCAATGGTGATGGAGGGAAGAAAAGGAGTAACTTTACAGGGGAAAGAAAATGAGTAACTTTAGGAAAAAGTGAAGAAAAATTCAGAATTCTTTTTTCTTTCCTTCCTTCCTTCGTTCCTTCCTTCCTTCCCTCCCTCCCTCCCTCCCTCCTTCCTTCCTTCCTTCCTTCCTTCCTCCTCCTTCCTTCCTTCCTTCCTTCTTCCCTCCCTCCCTTCTTTCCTCCTTCCTTCCCTCCCTTCCTTTTTCCCTTCCTTCCTCCCTTCTTTCCTTCCTTCCTGCCTCCCTCCTTTGCTCCCTCCCTCCCTTCCTTCCTTCTTTCCTGCTTGCTTGCCCGCCTGCCTTCCTTCCTTCCTCTCTCCCTCCCTCCCTCCTCCCTTCTTTCCTTCCTCCCTCTCTCCCTTCCTCCCTTCCTTTTATCTAATATTTTTCTCCTATAAACCATCCAGCTGTAGCTTGATTCTGTCTGAATTCAGTGAGCTTTCTGATTAACTAAGAGTTACAGATTTCCTTTAGCAACACCCTAGCAACAGCTTCAACTATAAATTGCCTTCCTTATGAGACTCGTATTTTTTACTACACAAAACATCTTTCTAAATAGGATTTGAGTGAAGTCTGAGCACAATACAGCAGTGGATGTTCAGTGAGAGATTAATGGATGCTGAAAATCAAACAGATATGAGGAAAAACATTTGTTCCAAGGCAAGACCCGGGTCAAGGAAAAGAAAAGGAATTCATTTTCTCTCCTTTGGTCCTTCACCCAGAGCTCAAGAGAGAATACACGGGTCACTTTAAGTCTGCAAAGGCTCTGAGTCTGGCTGCCAGGAAGTGAAATTTCACACTCAATCATTATAACCAGATTGGTCCTTGTGGTTCACATATTTTGTTCCTCCTCCTCCTCATGTCATGGCTTTGCTTTTCTGTTTCCATTTAAACTGCTTTATTTTGCACATTTCTTTCATTTTGCCTCAAATCCTGTGTAGAAAGAGCCAACTGAAATTTATGCAGTTTCTACTATATCCTGGGCACTGTGCTAGGTCCTTCGGTTATCTGGGGTCATATATACTGCAGAAAATAAAGCGTAAATGCAAAGAAAAAAAGAATTTAGAGTGAGTGGGAGGTGGGCCTACAAAAAAGATGAAGAGAGAGGAAGGAGTGTGGATCCTCCGTAGAAGGGGCCAAACGGGAATGAAGATTTAAAGCTTCCAAGAAGAGCCTGGAGAATCATTGTCACCCCAGTTTGCCCCACTCTGGGGAAATGTGCAGAAATTTGCATTTTACATTTCCTCCTCCAGTCCTGTGTGGCAAGAGATGAAAGGAGACTGGCTCTGTTGGCAAGGAGATTACATATTCTTTTATGTATGTGTCACTTCTAACCGATGGTAGGCTTTGGGTCTCTTGTGTATAATAGGAATAAACCTAGTACCACCTTCTAGGGGTGCTGGGAGGATGGAATGAGGGTTTACCTGCAACTGTGCCTTCTGTGTAGTGAGTGTGCTCTGCTGTCTAGTTTTACTGTAGAGCACTGTGCATGCCTGTTCATGTTGATTTAGGACATAGGTGTTGAATGACAAAGGCTCTTGAGGTTTCCCACACAGCAAGAAAATGGGAATTCCTTTTATGTCTCTAGATTATATTAGGTTGAACCATATGACATTGCCATTTCTATAGCTCAAAAACAGCAAGGATTTTAAAAATAGAAACATTTCACATAAAAATGTCCAGATGTATGAGTTTTCTTGAAAAATCTGAAGACCTGGCACCAGTGGGCTATATTGCCCCATGAACACCATGCATTGCCCATTTTAGGTAAGGCATGCAACCTAAGTCTGTGGGGTCTCTGCCCTGCCTATTTACTGATGGGCATTTCCTGCTTGGTCCTGCAGATGGTTTGGATGACAGCCCCTGACTTAGTGTATTGCCTGGAGCTACACTAATGTCTTGCTGATAACATATCCCTGAGGAATGTTAGCAAAGGCATGAAGGCAGCAATGTAGAATTGTGTGAGCAAATGGCAAGTACAAATCATTCCAAACCAAACATCCCAGGCCTTGAATAATCAAAGCAAGCCAGGGAGAGGCAGTTTGGACTTTGCTTGTCACTCTGCTTTGATAGCATTGTGGAAATACTTTCATCTCCACTGAAATTGTCTCCTTTGACATGTTTACACCCACATGCAACTCCATTCACTAAGTACTTAGTGTGTTTTTATTCCTTTTTCTTGTACTTTTCTTTTTAATCCCCCACTGGATATCAATTTGTCCAGGGAGAGGAAATCCCCCATAGCAAAGAGGCAAAGAGAAAGATTAGCTGGCCCACCAAATACATTGGGCTCTTAAAGTAACTATCTTCTAGCTTGCAAATATAATATCTCATTTAATACTTCCAATAAGTCCAGTGGAGCAGATATATATTATTACCATGTTCAATGATGAGCAAACAGAGCTCAGAGAACTAGAGTAACTTAACCATGATCACACAACCAGGAAGGGCTAGGGCTGGAACTGGCACTTTTTAGTTAACTATGAACTAAAATAGGCCTTACTGCAAGTTTAAGAAATGATCTCAATGTTTTAGTTGGTCTTTTTATAAGATGGGCTTACTAGCAATTTAGCATTAAGGAAAATAGTGTCTTTAAATCAGAGAGGGTAATAGTTCCACGTACTCTGGGCTGTCAGGCAATATCCAGAGTAGAGTGGTCCTGGAAAATATCTGATTCTCCTTTAGATATCACTAATTGAACTCTGTACACCTTCTTGCTAACTCCAGATTGGGTTCAGATTCTTTCTCAGTACAGGGCTTCAGGCAGCCACTATCCATCCCAGAACATCCATATGGAGTTGGCACAAGTTGTGAAAATCATCTGAAATTTGGTGAGCAAGTCTGGATATCTGTTTCAAGAGGGCATGCATATCCTAGGTGAACCACAGGGCTTCTGGGGAAAGTCCTCCCTATAAGCACAGGAAGACCCTGGGAGAAGGCCAGGAAGGCAGATGATGAGAGTCTTCAAGCATTTAAAATGCCAGAGGAAAGATAACTTTTTCTTGCTACCTCTAAAAGCAGAGCAAAGATCAGAATGCGAGACATTAAGAAAGTTCTTAATAAAGAACTTTCTGGTGATCAGTGGTATATTAATGGAAGGAGCAGCCTTATAAAGTAGGCTGGCATTTAAGCTGAAGGTGACATCGGTAGCTTGGATAAATTCTAAAAGTCTATTTGGACACCATTCCCTCTCAGCCCCAAGGACAAACAAGGAGGACAATGAACACATTTTTATTATATTTAAGAGCCTGGCACATAAATTGTCTTCAAGAAATGAGAGTCTTTTTTACATCTCTAGATTATGTTGGGATCATATAAAGTTGCCATTTTTTTTGTAGGTAATAAAGTGGTTGAAGGTTAGAAATTTTATGTGATTAAACATCATTCACATAAAGTCAAGAGAATGGACTCAGATTCCTTAGACCCCTGTTGCATAAGGAAGAAGGATGCCCAAGAAACAGTGAAGAGTTCAATGTGTACTGATATTGGGAATATGGAGGAGAGTGGTAGGAACAGAGATGGACAAGGAAGGCAGTCAAGAAGCAGATCCTTCAAAGGCCCCGGGGGCCATGTTGAGGAATATGGTCTTTATTATGAAGGAAAGGAGGGAATGCTAATAATGATCTGGAAATTGATAGATACACCTGTGATGAAATGGGTTGGTAATTCTGATACATTCAAAGAATCCCTCAATAAGATTCCACTGTGGTCAAATTAGATTTTTAGAGTGGAATGGTATTAAAATGACTTCATAAAAAGTCTTTCTACATAAATTAATGGTGCAAGAAAGAAACTGGAAAAAATTACCAATTTAAGAGAGTAAGCTGTTTGGGGCATGTTAGCTGTTGGAAAGGCCACCAGTGAATGTTTTCATGACAGCTCTCAAAATACTGTCATAGTATATATGGTAGGATGTGTTTTGCGGCAACTACATTAGCCATGGCTTTATATCATTGGTAGCACATGAAGGCCCTAAAACTGCCAATATTTAATACTAATCTATAATTAGTCTTAATTAATTAGAACCAATTAATAATCCATTAATTAGAACCAATTTTCTCTCCTCTACCTGGAGACAGAAGACAGACAAACATGTATTGAAGTTTGAGCTGTCTTCTAACCCTCTGACCTTAGGCAAAGTGCTTTGTTTCTCACCCCATAACCTTGCAGATGAGCAGTGAGATGGAGTAATAAACCATTCTTTGGGTTCATTACTATATCTAACAAAGCCATACTATGTTTATGGCAAAATAAATTTCATTAATAAATTCTCTATTTAAATACATTTTAGTTGGAAACAATGACTGAAGGATTAGTCAAAAGTAGAACGCCAGATTGCTAAATAGAAAATAAAAAAATCCTTTCTGAGAATCCCTGTGACAGTGCGGAAAGGGTGCAGGCTTTAAAGCAGGCATTATGTAAGTTTAAACACCTGCTCCATCTCTTAGTATATATAGGATATTAGGTGAGTTACTTACCTCTCCTCATCTAAACAATAGGGACAAAGAGACAGTATATTTAAAGTCATGGCACACAGTAGGCACTTAATAAAAAGACACTATTAATCTGATTATAATATATGCCTCCTCTGCTGGCAAACTGAGTAACTTTGAAGAAGCTGTTTTATCATCTGTTGGCCACCTGTTTTGCTGATGATTATTGAACACCTGTTTGCTGAGTGACAGAGTACCTTATTTAAATATTAATTTATGTGTTGTTTTTCACCTCTGCCTTATCATTTCACAAGTGTTGCCCAGCCTTCTGTATTTCCTTGCTTCAAGGGTTTTGCAGAACAGGAGGAGTTTTATTGAAAACAACACTTGCTTTCTTTTCAGAAATTCCAAGCCCAAGAATATATGCTGGGGAGAGGGGAATGAGACACTCTTGATGGGAGGTTTTCTCATACCTGGAAAGACTGGGGGTGGGTGCATCTGTGAGAAGTAGAAAGGGCCACCCTGCCTGGCTAGACCTCAGAAGGGAGGGCTGCCTGGTCCTGCTCAGACACCAGGTGCTTGGCCTTGACAGTGACTTCTAGTCCCCAAGCAGGGCTTGAAAGCAGAATACACAGATTCCAAAGGGGGAGGTCATTTACAAGACAAGAGTGGGCATAATTGGTGTGAAGAAATACCTCCCAGGATTTTTGCCTGACCTTAGTGTTAAAGGTGGTGGAGGTAGGAGCCTAAATAATGTAAGAAATTAAAGTTCCTGCTGGCGTAGACTCTTGGAATCAGATTTATGTTGATTTCAAGAAAATAAAGAAATGAAACTTTTCTTGCAGACTTGTGTTTATAAGATTCAGACCTGCTATAGTTGTAAGGCATTGGAAAATCTAAAGATAAATTTATCTCTGCTCTCTAAAAGCTTACCACCTATTTGGGAACTGCAGAAGATCCTAAGACACCTAATGAATAACTATCATTCACAGCACTGTGAGATCCTGATATGTCACAAACTGCAGAAAGAGTTCTCAGTCATGAGAAGTAGACAGTTGAATTTTGCAAAAGGCAGATAGCCAGGAGGATGGAAAAAAGTTTCTCCTGAAGGAATATATAAAAATGCACCCTCCCCTAATCATTGTGTGCCAATACTATTATTATGTAATTGCTGTAGCAGTAAATGCATAAAATTTTGTAGACCCTAACGTTCTTTTGGAAATATGCCTGCTTGATATGAAAGAGAAGTTTGGAACCTGCTGATCGAATAGGGAACTGTATAGTTTATGATTTCTATAAAAGTGCTTAGAGTGTTATCTTCATAGAGTGTGAGAAGTCAGAGAGACCTCAGAGGTCAACTAGCCCCTCCTACCTTTCCCATTTTACAGGGGTTAAACTGAGGTCCACGTAGAATCTGGATTTACTGAGGCCTGAGGGTTGTCATTTTGAAAGACTGTTGAGATGGTCAAAGTCTTGGTGTTAATTGGGTCAAATGTGCACCTCCACTCCTTAACAGCTGTGTGAGCAACCACTGCTGCTGTCTCTTGCCTGGACATATCTAGACTCCTAATTGGGGACGTTTAGTCTCTGCCACAGCTGTGCACTGGTTACTCATCCAATTCATTGTTTTCATCACGTTACTTTCTTGTTTACAAACCTAAATGATTACTTCATTTAAAGAAAATCTAAACTTTGTGGTTTGGCATTCAAGGCTTTCTGTGATCTGATTCCAACCAAGTATTCTAAGCTTATCTCCTTCTGCACCATATGCATGCACTTTGCCTGCAGGGAAGCCTTCCTGCTACTTTCCACACTGTTCTCTCAGTCTCCTGTGCTTTTGCTTATATTCTCCTCTCTGCCTGGAAGGCCCTTCTCACCAATCCTTATCTATTCTTCAAGGCCAGATTGCATGTTACCTCCTCTGAGGAGTCTTCCCTGGGTGAGGGATACAGAGAATCACATGGACCTGAGTTTGAAACCTTACTCTGCCACTTAGGTCCTGAAAGACTGCAGGAAGTTTACTTAATTTCTTTGGGGCTTAGTTTTCTCATCTGCCAAATGGGTAAGTCTACACCCACCTTGTGACCTGGTTGTAAGAGATAAGTGGGTTAATTCTATTGTACTCGGCACAATTCTTTTTATCTGGTAAGTGTCCAAGAATGTGACTAATTACTGGTATTACTCCAGGGACCTGTGGTCTTGTCTTCTTTGAATTCCCACTCACTGTGAATTCTCTTATATTCTAAATTGCAGTATCTAATTTTGCATTTTAGATGTTGGAATGCACATTTTATTTCCCCATTCAATTGGTAGCTCCTTGAAGGTAGGATGATATTTTCTTCTAGACTGTCCCTATTGCATTGTCCTTTACCTCAGTAGGTCCTCAAACTTAGGCAAAGGCTGACTTTCCAAGTGTGAAAATCCTGAAAAGAATTTGCTTTGCTAACATTTTTCCTCCTAAAAGTTGAACATAGTTAAAAAAAAAAAGTCAATTCTTTTAGAGATGAGAATCCCAGTTGTTGGGCTTCTGTTTCATAGAAATACAGAAGAGAATTTGTGGTGACTGGTGGAGATTAGTACATTTCAATTAAATCTTGGGAAACATTGATTTAATCCTCAAAGGACATGTGGCCTCAACTCACCAGGACAACTCAACCTCACCATTTTCCAGCATGCGTTGGTCTATGTGATACTTCAGAAAAAGTGGTTTCATGGTCAAATGGGTTTGGAAAACATTAGATTTTAATTAACAACCCGATCACGGGAGTCAGCACACACATTAGCCAACTAAAACATGTGACACTTACTGAGGTAAAGAAATCAGCATTTAATAGCTAATAAGAATAGCTAACATTCTCTAAGTTCTCATTATATGTCAGGCATTTTGATAGTAGACCCTTACACAGACTCTCTGATTTAATCCTCAGAATGCCCATAGAAGATAGATGTGATTACTATCTTCATTTAACATATAAAGAAACTAATTGTTTGAATGGGCCCAAGTTCACACATCACTGACGGAGCAGAGCTGGGATTTGAAGCCAGACATTTGTGACCCCTAAGCCAGAGTGCTGATCCACCATGGTGCACAGTTTTCAACATTCCAAAACTTGCCTGACCAGGAAATACTTTTGGTTATCCTCCTATTATAATAATAACCCATGAAAGTGCTGTTCATTGCAAGACACTTGGGGGAATAGAGCCCCACCACGCCCAAGCTACTTGTCTTATGGGCTCATCCATGGTCTTTGCACCTCTGTGCCTTTGTCTGCCGGCCTCTGCCTGGGGACCCCTGGCCCTCTTGGCTCTCTCATGATATTTTACTCATCTTTCAAGATCTAGTTCAAGGACAGCTTTGTGGGACACTTTCTTTGATTTCAGCAGGCTGATTTGCAAAGCCCCTCTGTGTTCCTGCCATCTTTCCTATGCTGTTTTTAATGTTTTTTCTGTCTTTGTCAAGGACATGTTCAAAGAGCGTTGGTAAAGTATCTGGCACAGGGTGGACACTTGGCTAAGGTTTATTGAATTACCATGGTCTCTTTTTCTGGCCCATCAGCCATTGATCCCTAACCTTGGGGCATTTCAGGTCCAGGTTCACAAACTTGTGACCCAAAACGTGGACTAAGCCTGGCTCACACCCAAAGCTAATACAGCATGGCTGCCACACTCCCGGCAGTTCATTGGTTAACACTCTTGTCCCTTGCAGACGCTGCCTTTCTCTCCCAGCCTCTCGGAGGCGAGGAGGTGCGATTAGGTCACTGTGGGCCTCTCTCATCAGCGCCCTTTATGGGACAACCCTGACCTGTCCTTTCCAGGGCTCTGTCCAGGTTTCATTACAAAGCCCCCCAGTGACTGCGCCTTAGATGAGTCAGCTGGCTTGGGCTTCATTAGCAACCCTAATAGCCTTTTTGTTTTTGTCCTCTTTGGGGCCTTCTGGGGCCCTGGGGTGGGGCCTGGCGGGCCTGACTTCCAGAGATGCCGCCAGCCTCCATTGGAGCCCGTGAGGAAGTTCGCGCTCCGGCTTCTCAGCAGTCACGTCATGCCACACTGTGCATTTCTCTGCCGCACCCGTCCCCAGGGTGCACTCAGGCGCCATGCAAACGCTGGCCATCCCAGCTCTCGAGCTGCCTGAGATGAGGTCATGGGTGGGGCCCCGGAGACCCCACTCCAAATAGGGTGGGGGCTTCCCCGACCGGCCTGGGGATGGGCCGAGAGGACCGGGAAGGAGACAGTAATATTGTGTGTCCGACCCACTGCTCCCTCTCTTAATGTTCTATAGGCTGGTGTAGATAGAAGTGGAGGGGAAAGGAAGAACAGAAGAAGATTTGGGAAAGAGAAGGATAAGGAATTGGCAGTCGCGGGTCACTCGCTGCACTAACTATGGGTGGAGAGAGGCGACTGATGGTGTCTCCTGACCACTTTGCAATTAGCCGATCAAGCTGACGTCTTGGTTTTCTATAAACAGTGTCTTTCTTACCTTAATCCCTTTCTTATCATTGAGACCATGAGGCAGAGGAAGCCACAACAGTCCACTTTATGTAACTAGAATTTGACACAGAAGGAAAAAATATTCCAGAAACAGAGAAAGAACTGGTGTAGCAAGAAGGCAGAGCCCTCTCAGACCAAAAGCAGGGTCCCAGGCGGCCCTCACATTGCTCCCTCAGGCCTAATGGGTGAGAAATTCGCCCTGCTAATGTTTCTGTACCAGTGGGTTTTGCAGCTTGAGGTCACCTAAATGTCCCAAACCACTCAAGCTCTGTCAAATCCACAGGGTTTTATAATCTTTGCCTGTGAGCACGCATGTGTGTGTGAAGGAATGAATGTGGAGCTGTGATAAAATCTCAGCCTGCCGGAAGAATGTGCAGATTTCTGTGACAATCTAGTTTTTTGCACCTGGAATTGTGCCTCAGACCGATGGGAACACTGATAACAGAGACATTCTCAGGGAAAAAGGGAATAACGCATCACATATTTGTATGCCCCTCCACCTCAACCCACAAGGTATTTCTCAAGTGACCAATGCACAGAAAAACAAGAAAATATCTTATCCTCGCTGCTCCCTACCTGTGTATGAGGCACAATCAAGAAGGCAAAGTCACCCTATTTAGATAACATTGGCAGCAGACTGTGACTTGAATTAATGAATGTTGAGTTGAACTGTTTCCTTCTCCCAGGATATATAATATCTGTAACATCCTCCCGTGTCAGTTACAAAAGACAAATGATTTATTTAACTTTAAAAAATATATTCTGCAAAACAAGTTAATAAGAAGCCATAGTAACTGCACTTAGGAGGATTTTTGGAATGATATTAAAATCTTCCTTGGGAAATATTTCCAAGTTAATAGAAGAATCACAGCTCCGGAAGTTGAGTTGCATATAAGGGGATAAGAAAACATAGATAAGCTGACCTTGGTAATAAGTTAGCCTGTCACTACACTGACAAATGCTAAGTTCATCAGATTGGAGATTTTGAAGACTCCGCTTACATTTTCTGAAACAAATGGCATTTTTTATATAGTGAAAGATATTTACAGAGGTTCATGCGTCAAGCAGAATAGAAAGTAGGAGAACGCTCTCCTGCGGAGGTTTTCTAACCTCTGATTTATCATTTGTTGACATACTTTTTACAAGTTCCCCCATTTCTTTACAAGGAGCTTTCTTAAGTTCTCCCAGGAAATATTTTGATGAAGGCCGAATAGGAGGGAAAAAGAGAAAAACTGCAGTGAAAATGGTAGCTTACCTTGTCTGGACATTGCTGATATCAAACTTTCCCCCAAAACATGAGGCTTTCTTGCTTTGGTTGTCCCATGAATGTAGTAACCATTAAAAATTTAAAGCAGAAATATGTGTTTATTATTCGAAGCTGCTCCAAAACAATGCAAAAAATAACTTGATGAAAAATAAAATGCTCGTCTGAGCATGAGAATGCGTTTGAAGCTTGGAGCTCATGCTGTTGTACGAAGTTTTGCAACTGTCTTTCTCAGTTTAAACAACCTCCCACTCCTTCTCCCAGGGACTTGCCAACTTCTATAATTTAAAGCAACTGCGATCCTTCCCATAATACTCACATTTCAAAGAGCTTAATATATACACTAGTTAAGAACAAGTAGGAGTGGGTAGTGTTCTTCTGCAAACCCCAGACTGAGGCAAATGAAAAGCAGGGGTTTCAGGTATCTAAACAGTTCTCTTTCTCTCTTTTATCCATTGCTTTTCTTACCATGTTACTTCTGGTTGCTTTGCCTTTTAAAGTGATGCCTAAAGACCTAATGGTATCATTTCACTGGAAGCAAAAAGAGTACATAGGAAAGTTTATGCCCCAACTTATGGAAAAGTGATGCTAGTGAAATTATGTTTAAACATCACTTTTGCTTACAGAATTATTTCCATGCAATTTGTGCCTAATTTATCTGCGGGAAAAATTGGAATTATTATATGCAATTTTTTTCACAAAAGGGGGAACTACCTAAAATGATGTCTGCATTGGTCTTATTTTAAACTTTATCTTACATACGAATCATAAACTAGAGAAGATGCTTACTTTGCAGTATCTGTGGCTGAATAAATCTTCTGACATTTGATCTGTAACCAATGTTACAAATGTTATTTTTACTACTTTCCATCAACTGCCACTAAACCACATACATACACACACACACACACACACACACACACACACACACACACACACACAGGAGCATTTGTGAATTCAAATTATAGCCAACTTACAGTGTGATCAACTGAAAATGGTGATTTGAAAAATATTTGATAGTATATCTCAAAACAGATCTTGCTTAGTACCTGATAGATAATAGGTGCTTAAAAAATACTGAATAAATAAAGTATTGCATATGTTCACACCAACCAACAGTTTTGACAATTTTGGTTTGCATATATGTTCCCATTAGAGATGGTTAATATGTCAAAGCTTGTATAGAAGTAAACATAGGACAATACATACCTTTGTCAGGCATACATTAATGAATAGTTATGATGTATTAAAGTTTCCTAAATTAATAGAAAACATCAGTTAAATAAACAGACCAATTGGTAGATAATAGAAATATTGACATGGGCATAATCTATTAAGTATGTTCACTGTGCAAAGTTATGCAAACAAGTTTCAGGAAACAAACCTCATTCATTATTTCAAAAACTATAGCTTCCTTTCCGCTATGTTTTCTGAGTCACCTAAAATAACTATTATGCAATGAGCAGAGGATAATACCTCTGATTTTAATTGTGCAAAGAAAGAAAGGATTTAAAACTACAAGGAAATGTTCAAGTTTTAGATTTTATTTGCTGTGAATGCAGGGAAAAGATGGAGTCTATTTTCACTCTAATTTCCATTGAGGAGAGATTTGCAGGCACCAGCACGTGTAGTGTCATAGACCTGAACTCAGATCCTGGATTTACCACATTCCAGTTACGTGACCTTGGATGTATTACTTTCTTTGAACTTTGGTTTCCTTAGTTGAGAAAGATTAAATGCCAATAAGTAAAAACAATCTATTCACATAATTGTATACAACAAATATGAATTAAGCACTTTGCTGCCCATCAGGTACTTAACAAGACCTATTGAGGACTCACTGAGATTTAGGGATGTTCATGATAACAGCTAGCTTAGTTTTTCCTGATCCATTTCAAAACTGATAATGGGCATGGGATGCTGCTCTGACAAAAACCTAAACACAGTGGCATTGGCCTCATTGTGAGTGTCAAGGGAACTGATATCAAAGGCTGGAAAGGTGAAGTTCCATGTTTTGCGGTAGCTAAACATTTGGTGAAACTGACACCTGTGACAGTTTGTAAGGCAATATGTGCTAAGTAACTGTGTAGCTCTAAGGGAAAAGGATGGGGAGAGAATGTTAGTTGTGTGTGTTGGTACTTTTGAGTGCATTTGGCAAAGTGTTTCAAGAATGTGATGAGCTCAGGAAAGAAATAGCTAATTTATAAACAGAAATAAGAGGCAATTGGGAAAGAGTACCTACATTTGATGGCTTGTAGTAGCCTTCCAATTTTTTGAGGGACGTATATTGCTAAAAACAAAAAATCTGTAATCCTGTACTACAAATGTCTCTCAAGGCTGGAAACAACTTCTCCCACTGGCAGGAGGCTGGCTGTAGGCCTGCATGGAGGGAAAGCTCCCCGAAACCCACCTCTGAGGTGGCCAAGGAGAATGGGCAAGGGGAGCCTCTCAGAAACAAGAACTGGTGGCCACAGAGAAATACTCCTTTGGTGGACAAAGTAGTATTCCCTGGAGAGCAGAACCATGGCCAAGAACCAACTCCACCTGTAAGGGAGTGAGCCTTTACTATGTTGGCCTGGCCAGCCTGGGCATCAGTGGCTGCTCTGTTTCCCATTCTTCCCTTTTCCAAATGTATTTTATATTACGGTTCTCTTATTGCTAGTACATTGTGTGCTTGTGTGCTTGTGTGTGTGTGTGTGTGTGTGTATGAGATATGGTTTGGCTGTGTCCCCACCCAAATCTCATCTTGAATTGTAGTTCCCATAATTTCCATCTGTTGTGGAAGGGACCAGGTGGGAGATAATTGAATCATGGGGGTGGTTCTCCCATAGTGTTCTCATGGTAGTGAATAAATCTCATGAGATCTGATGGTTTTGTAAGGGGAAATCCCTTTTGCTTGATTCTCTTTTTATTTTCGTTTCTGTTTTTTTCCTTCTTTTTTTTCTCTCTTTCACTTGATTCTCATTCTCTCTTGTCTGCTGCCATGTAAGACCATGACTTTTGCCTTCCACCATGATTGTGAGGCCTCCCCAGTCACGTGGAACCTTGGATCCATTAAACCTCTTTTTCCTTATAAATCACCCAGCCTTGGGTATGTCTTTATCAGCAGCATGAAAACAGACTAACACAGTGTGTACGTGTGTGTGTGTGTGTGTGAGACAGAGAGAGAGAAAGAACTTGTACGTTTCATTCATAGATCACTTCCTTTCTAGTTCATAGGTCACTGGATCAAGAGACAGCCACACCCAGAGTTACGCAGAGAGCTCCACATGCCCCAGAAGTCTAGATCACCTTGGAGGTGCTGAATGCAGTAAGTGGTGGGATTAGAGGTTGCTTACTGTCGGGAGTTGGAGTGGGGACGGTGGCAGGGGCAGTAGGGATGTTCTGTGTTTGGAAAGAGGAGAGGACATTGATTCTTGGTAACCAGGGAGTAAACTATGGCAGATACTTTTGGTGCTTACTGATGCTTATGTATTCTTCTACATTTCCCAGCCTCCTTTGCAGTGTGGTTGACTGTATGATTGATTTTTGGTCAATGGGAAGTGAGCAGAAGTCATGGGGTGGGTACTTCTGGGCTGAGGTAATCAAGAGCTGATGTGCCTACTCCACATTTTTTCTCCTTCTTCTCTCCATGTGGCTGGAAGCAAATGACTCAGAGGAGGTGGAGCCCAGTAATAGAAGGAAGGCTGAAACCTGGGGGATCCCTCAGTGGTCTGCTATAGGAGAGTTGCTTAGCCTGCATCGAATCTTCCTGAATTCTGTACACACTTACATTCTGTCTCTCCATGGAGTTTTGGGATATATTTGTCGTAGATAGCTAGTGTCAGTTGCTCTAATACAAGTACTTTGAAAGCTTCTTGGACTATTAAGTAAAATACTATATTTAAAGAATGGAGAAAAGGTTCCAACCCAATAGTAAATGCTCAACAAATGAGAGCTGTTTTATAGAACACCATATTGAGGCATAATGGTATACAATATGCTATACATATTTAATGTATACAACTTGATGAGTTTGGACATAAATGTACACCAGTGAAACCACAATCAATGCCACCTATATATCCATCTCCCCCCAAAATTTTTGTCTCCCTCCTTATTATTATTGTTATTTTTTGGTAAGAACACTTCATATAATATCTTTTCTTTTAGCAAATGTTTAAGCATACAATAAGTATTGTTAACTATAGATACTATGCTGTATGATAAATATGTAGGATTTATTCATCATATATAACTGAAACTTTTCGCCCTTTGATAGCTGTTTTTATGTTAACTGCAAATCCCTACTTTCTTGCTCTTGCAAAGATAATCCAGCTAAATGCCAGTTGTGAGTACTTGTACAAATTTGAGTTTTATAAATTGTGTGCTAATAGGCTAAGTAAATTGAAAATCATGGAAAGATTAGTGAGAGAAATAGATGTTGAAAACAAAATTTACTCTCCATCTTTTAAAAATGTATGCATTTATTAAGAAAATTATCCCATGACTTACTATTAGATTTTCATGAACAACCTTCAAAGCAGAGCGTAAAGGAAATTATAAGCTCCAAGTTATTAATACAAGTTAAAATCTCTCCATAGCATTTACTGCTCTAAACTCCCCTTGCCTAAATGTTCACTTTACTGTGTGTTCTGACACTGACTGTTCCAGGCTGCTTCTCAGTGGAAATAGAGTAAATGTCTTATTAATGCTGACCAAGAGCTAATTTTCCTACAAACTGCCATTCACTGAGGCCACATGCTTTTCCTACTGGCTTTGAACTGCTCTGAACAGAGGTGCAGAAGGTCCTCGTTCATACACTTTGTTTCCTCCTCAGGTATTTGGAGCATTTCCACTAGAAATGCAGCTTCCTTCATTCCACAGACCTTTTAAAAATGGGTCAGACCCTTTTTTCCTTCTATGATTTCAAAGCAACAGTAACAATAATTGCAAACATTCATTGAGCATTAACTATGTACTAGGCAGTATTTTGGTGCTCTATAAATGTACAAACTCATCGTATGCTGCCAACAAGCCTGTGAAGTAGATACCAACATTATCCTTATTTTACCAATGGAGAATGTGAAATACAGAGAGGTTAAGTGACCAGCTCAACGTCACACAGAAGGTAAAAAACAAATCTGGGATTTGAACCTAGGCTGTTTGTTTCCAGCAATCCAAGCTCTCAAGTGTTGGTGAAAACACATTCATGTCAAATGAAGAAAATATGCTTAAACCATGTATTTTCCTTAGTATTCACTGCTAAGATGGGTATTTGAGATGAGTACAGATTACTTCTGAAAGATGTTCTGAACTGCTAGAGGCAGCAAACACTTTCCTATCTGAATGCAATTATAAGGCTTGAACATTTTTCATGTTTTTCATATATTAGGCTTTGTATATTAGCTTTATTTCTACTCCTTTGCTTGCACACAGCATCCATGTTTCAAATTATATCCTGAAACCCAGGTGGCTTCATCTGGATTTTATCATACAGTCTTTCCTGAGTTCTGTCAAACATGTGAAGACATTGAGGAAGAGGTCAAGGAAAAATGAGCCTTGCTTGAAAACTCCATATTCCCCTTGGTATACATTACTAATGTTTGGAGATTGGAACTCAACTGAAATGCTTTTATTCAGAGCGGTAGAAAATGATCCAACCCAACTTCAAAGGGAAGCCACTCAGGAGGTGCTGAGCTTCTTCCCAATTGTCAGATGGCACACAGGTGCCCACCATGTGCTTGTCACTGTGGAGTACTGGAGACACAGAAGTCATGTCTTTGAGTTTGCAGTCTCTGAGTCACTTTTCATAGGTTTCAGTCACGGTGAGCAAATCTGAAGGCTTCTTTTTACTTCCTTGGTGATTTAGGGTAGCAGGTCAACTTATTGCAGATAGTCAAAACTAGAAAAGGAGACTAGAAAAGATCTGTTTGTAGACTGCAGGATCAGAGATTTGGAATAAGACTTGAGAGTGTTTTAATTCACTCTCTCACTCTATTCCTGATCCATCTGCACGTCCTTGGCAGATGGCCACATCACTTCTGCTGGACTGCTCCTAGGGAAGGGGGCCATGGCTTCACATGGCATTAGAATAATTCTCTGAGCAACAGTGACTATTTCTGTTCTGTTTTCCACATGCAAGAGCCTTTCAGATATCCAAAGGTAATTTGGATGCCTTCTGCCCACCCAACAACTTTACCTCCCTTTCTTCAAGTTCAATGATTTTAAGTGTTCTTCGTGCAATATGATTTTAATTAGGTTACCATCTTGGTTGGATGCCCTCCAGTGAGACAATATCTAATTAATGGCTAAATGACTCATGAGCAGTGCGGTAAGGTGACCAAGAAATCAAAAGTCTGAGTTAGAGACTCAACTCTGCTATTGGCCTTGAGAAGTCATTTTCCCACTCTTGGCCTCTGCATATTGTGGCCACCTATATTACACCTATCTGAGATTCTTTAATTAGCCCTTGACTCTCATCCTCTGCATGGTCTCCTTTCATGGGTCAGGTGTTCACCATTTAGAATCTACAGGATAATCCAACCTCTCCTTCGGCATCATTTGTGCTTTTCTAATGCTTGCAGGATCTCACTTCCTGGAGGTAGTGCATTTCCTTCAGGTTCAATATCTCAAACTGTATCACAACTTTTTCCCCTTAAACCCACTCTTCCTGAGTTGCCTAATTCTGTCATTAATACCACAGTCCTCTCAAGTGTTCAGGATTTTAAACACGTGTTATTGGTTTTACTTTCTCTTCTTCCCCAAAACATTCAGTCATCAAATCCACATTGTCTTTTCTTTATTATATCTCTAAAATTGGCACCCTGGAGCACTTCTATTATTACATTTTTTTAAAAATCTAGTGTTTCCCTAGAGTATTGTCTGTGGAATTATACTCTTAAAATGTTCCATGGTAAAAGAAATTTTTATATATGGGAATAGTTATATATGGGAATCTCCAAGAGGGGTATGTCAATTAACTATTTCCATATTTAAAAACCCCCAAACTTAGTGACTTGAAACAGTAACCATTTATTATTCCTCATAAATCTGTGGGTTGCCTGGGGAGTTTTGCTGATCTTGGATGTGCTTGGCTGGGCAGTTATGGTCTTGGCTGAGGTCTAGTGGTCTTCTGGCTGTTGGTGGGTCTAGGATGGCTTTGGCTGGGTAACTGGCTCTGCTCTGTGTGTCTCATCCTCCAGCAGGATAGTCTGGACATGTTCTCAGGCAATTGAGAGAGCCCAAGGGAAAAGCCAGAAATATTCAAGTACTTTTTCAAGTCTTTGTTTGCATCAAGTTTGCTATTGACCCATTGGCTAATGCAAGTGTCATGCTCAAGACCAGAGAGTCAGTGAAAGAGTCCACCAAATGACATGGATACACGAAGGTGGAAAATACTGGTACCACTAGTGCATTCAATCTTCTACTAAGGGGTAAAATATTCTATGTTTTACAACAAAACACTTGATTCAAAGAATGCTAACTTGAGGAGCACATTATGGTACAAATATTGTGCAAAGCACATTCATGTAATTATACTTGCCTTCCCTTTCCATAATCTTCTTTCCCTTCTCTAGTTTCCCTCTAACGGAAAAGGCATTATCATCTGCTTGGTCCAAGACTGAAATTCACTGGCCATGATTCACTATTTGTGGGGACGCATCCTTGAATGTTTAGGGCTTCTTTGGCTGAATTCTCTTCCTATTCTGTGGTAGAACAAGAAATTATCTATCTTCTTAGGGTGGGCAATCCTCTTGTCTACATATTTTTTTTCCTGTCCTCAGGTGAGGTGGATGATTTTCAGTTTTCTGTTTTCATGTAGTTACAGGCAAGTCATCTCCCTACAGAGTGAATCCACCATTATTTTAGTGTGTTTTAGATCTTGGGTCTGTACAGTTGATTAAAAGAAAAAAACCTGGATTTAGCACTGGCTTTGCAGATTAAGGGGTTAGAGGCTGAGAGTAGCAAGGTTTGCTTCAACTTCGAAGCATAAGCCTTGAGCTTTTCAACACCACTCCCTGAGATCAGTTTTTCTTCTCCCCGACCAGAGGGTGTTATTAATGGGCACTGGCTCAGCTGTTAATAAAAGCATGACTTTATCCCTCACTTGGCTATTAATTCTTGCATGCATAGTTCTTTTGGCAGAGTAAAGCCCTGCTTACAAGGAGTCTCAATGCTGCCAAGCTGCAGTAGTTTATCTCACTCACAGGGTACTTACCACTTTCTGCTTCGTGTCATAGTTCTTCATGTATGTGCCTTTGTGTGTGTGTGTGTGTGTGTGGTTTTTATTTTCCTATACTAAAGTCTAAGTTTCTCAAGGGCTGGGATTATGTCTTGAACTTTTGTAACTTTCTATTATCCATGGTGCTTCACACAATATCTTGTGTTTATGTACATATTTTAAAAAATGCCAAAGGAAGCCACACAAGACTGAAACCATTTGAAAGGTTATATAGTGAAAAAGTGGTCAGACTTAGGATGTAAATTTCAGGTGTGCATGTATGCTTTCACCCATTTTCAAACAGTCATTAAGTGCTATCAGATACAATGCTTGGGTCTGGGCATTATCTTGTGAACCCTAATGAGGAAGAGATAATATGAAATTGAAATGATTACATTCTGATGATAGATTATTGCCAGAATGAAAGAGGAATGGGAAGACAGTAAAAAAACAAAACAAAAAAAAAAACACGTTTACTTGGACTTGGTCTCAGGAACGGACAGAATCCTTGGCTCAACTTTTGTTTTGCTTTCATGAATAAACTCATACCTGATTATGGAGTATGATTCTTTCAATTTACAAAGGGTCAAAAGAAAATGTTATAGAAACCTATGAGAGGATAAATGTTCAAATTTATTTTCAACTTAGCTCAAACTTGATATTATATGTTTTCATTGATAATATTGTTTTTTAAAATTTGCATCACAATTTATGCTGTAAGGTTCATTCTTCAAACCAAAATGCCAGACTCTATCTAGAAGAAAGCTAATGGTTCAATAATATGAAGCATAGAGTAGTGCATACTTTTTATTTCAATGATTTTGGGGGTACATGTAGTTTTTGGTTAAATGGATAATTTCTTTAGTGGTGATTTCTGAGATTTTAGTGCATTGTCACCCAAGCAGTGTACACTGTACCCAATTTGTAGTGTTTTATCCTTCACCCACTCCCAACCTTCCCCCTCTTAGTCCACAAAGTTCGTTATATCATTCTTAATAGTAGGGCATACTTTTTAATATAATTGAAACCTACAATAATTGTAGAATGAATATGAAGTGGTCTTGTTGGGTGAGCTGCTCTTGGGACCAGACTTATAAACACAAATCCAACCTTAAAAGTTGATGAGAGATGTAGATTTACTAAAGGTTTTAGGAAGAGATGGATTACATCACACATTGAACAGCAAAACTTAATTCAAAGCCTTGCCATTACAAGGCTATGAGCTGAGCTGTGTCCTCCAAATTCACATGTTGAAGCCCTATCTTCCAATGTGATGGTATTTGGAGGTGGGACCTTTGTGAGGTAATTAAGTTTGGATGAGGTCATGAGGCTGGCCCTCATGGTGGGATGATTGCCCTCATAAGAAGAAACATGAGAGAGCTTGCTTCTTCACTTTCTGACATGTGAGGACACAGAGAAGAGGCAGCTGTCTCCAAACAAGAAAGAAAACTTTTATTGGGGAACTGAATTGGCTGGCACCTTGATCTTGAACTTGGTCAATTCCAGAGCCAAGAGAAATAAATTTCTGTTGTTTAAGCCATCTAGACTGTGGCGTTGTGTTATGGCAGCCTGAGCTGACTAATGCAGTATTACGCCAGAATACTAAGTGTAAATCAAGACTGTCCTTGACACACCGGAATATATGGTAACTCTACCCAGTAACCTTCCTTCTTTGCTCCTGAGTCTAATTGCCATTTCTTCTGACCTTAAAACGTATTGTAAATGTCCATTTCATTAGGGAAATGCAAGTTTAAAATATAGTAATGCAACACTACATACCTACTATCATGGCTAAAATGTAAGATTAACAGTGCCAAAAGCTGACAAGTGTATGGAGCAACTAGTGCAGTGCTGATGAGAGCATAAAATGGGACAACCACTGTTTGGCACTTTCATAAAAACTTAAATATGCCCTTATCATGAAACCTAGCAATTCCATTATTAGGTTATTTACCCAAGATAAATGAAATAATATGTCTACAATAGTTTTTTTTTTTTTTTTTTTTTTGGACAGGGTCTCGCTGTGTCACCCAGGCTAGAGTGCAATGGTACGAACATGGCTCACTGCAGGCTTGACATCCTGGGCCCAAGCGATCCTCCTGCTTCAGCCTCCTATGTAGCTGGGACCACAGGTGCATGCCACTACACCTGGCTAATTTAAACAATTTTTTTTTTGTAGAGGCTAATTTAAACAATTTTTTTTTTTTGGTAGAGACAGGGTCTCACTTTGTTGCCCAGGCTAATCTCAAATTCGTGAGCTCAAGTAATCCTCCCACCTTGGCCTCCCGAAGTGTTCAGATTACAGATGTAAGCCACCACACCCAGCCAACAAGAAATTAATAAAAAATATTCATAGCAGCCTAGTTTATGATAGCAAAAAAATGGAAATACAATATCCATCTATAAGTGAATAAATGAACAATTTGTGGTATATCTATATTACATCCATATGATAAGACACTACTCAGCAATTGTATTAGTCTGTTCTCATGCTGCTAATAAAGACATATCTGAGACTGGGTAATTTGTAAAGGAAAGAGGTTTAATTAACTCACAGTTCCACATGGCTGGGGAAGCCTCGCAATCATGGCAGAAGGTGAATGAGGAGCAAAGTCACATCTCACATGGCAACAGGCAAAGAGAGCTTGTGCAGGGGAGCCTTATTTGTAAAACTATCAGATCTCATGAGACTTACTCACTGCCATGAGAACAGTATGGGGGAAACTACCCCCATGATTCAATTGTGTTCACCTGGTCCTGCCCTTGACATGGTGGGATTATTACAAGTCAACGTGAGATTTGAGTGGGAACACAGTCAAACCATATCAGCAATAAAACTGGAAACAATCTGAATGTCCATCAATAGGTGAATAAATAAATATATTGTGTAAATCCTATCTGATATATGTAACATGGGCAAATCTCATAAACACTATGCTAAGCCAAAGAAACCAGATACAAAAGAGAAGACACTGTGTGATTTCATGAAATTCTAGAACAGGCAAAACCAATCAATAGTGACAAAGCCTTTCACTGGTTGCCTGGACTGGGGGTAGGAGTAGGACTGAAAGCAAAGGGGCTCCAGCAAAGCGTTAGAGGGTGACGGGAATTTCCTATGTCTTGATTTTGTTTGATTACAATGGTAGACAGTGGTCACAACTCATTGAACTGTACATATAAAACAGTTGCATTTTATTACAAAATTGATTTAGACAAAAAAAAACCCTGAAAATAATTTCCTCAATTATCTTGAGAATTCTGACTCTTCCCTTCAGCTTGCATGTTCTGTTCAGAAAAGCAAATGCTGTAGTATTTGGCAAAAATTATGATGATTTATTGATCTTCAGACATGCTGTGAGTTGTCCTCATATTATCGTATCACAGATATATGTCTGATAAATGTTAGAAAATATTGAAATGTACTGTGATTTGGTAGTTGTTTTGAATTATTACCTATAAACTGGTCTTATTTTTATATATTTATTTTGATTTATTTACTTATCTAGGCACAAGTTTCTAAACCAAAATTTGAAAACTTTTATTGGCTACAGCCACTCTATCCTTAGGACAATACTTCTGGATCATCTTTACCTTCTTTTCATTAAGCCTTCCATTGTCCTGGATTTAAATGCCACATAACAACAAAAGTCCAGCCTAGAGGTAACTAGGCACCAACTTGAGTAAGGATTGGTCAAGTTATCCCAACTATAAGCCACCAACACAACTTAAGAAGTGGAGACTGGCATCTGGTGGCCAGCTGTTTCAACTCCTTAAAAAATACTTTAAAAGCCTTCCAGATGAAACAAAGTATGCAGGTGGTATCACTTAACTTGATGACATGACTCACTAGGCATCAGAAACTGGGTTCCCAACGGTTTTCCATTTGAACTGTTAAAATGTCAAAAGAGAAAGTGGCTGATGGTGGATGCTGAGGGATATCGTTTGGTGTTTTCAACAAGAATCTAGTCCCATAGCTGGAAGGGATCCATGGCATTACTGAACCCAGTTGTTTGCTTCAGGCATGAGGAAGCACTGTGCAGAAAGTTGTCAACAGCAGAGTTGTTCCAGGGCACCTCTTTTTGGCCCTCTCTGATGCCACCAGCTTTTCTGGGTTTTGCTTAGTGACTAGATCCAGCTCTCCACCCAGCTCAGTGGACTGACAGCAGAGCCTGGGGTCACCAGGGCTGGGGTGGTTTCTAAGAGATGGTTTCCAGGTGTTTGGCCCTCTCGTTCTATGAGCTCCTCCTTACATCTCACCGCTGTCTCTAGAGCAGCGTCCTTTAACAGAAAGACCACAGAGTTATTCTTCTCCAAACAAGATTTCTCAAAAGCAGAGGCTCAGAGCTAGGACATGATGTTCCCAATGACAGCTGCTGATGCCAGGTCTAGAGACCATGTTTCCTGCCTTCGAATATGCCTACATTACCCTCAGGGTGTGGTGTGGTTTGAGGCATTTTAGAGAAAAGACACCAATCCAAAAATATATCCTCAAAAATGCTACTTAAATGCTCTCTCTTTGGATTTACTCTCATAAATTGCAAACCACAATGGTAGGTTTTCCTGAGCCTCCTAGACCAGGTTTGAACCCCTCATAGTCATCCTGTGCCATTAGTCCTGGAATGCTCAGCTGTTGGCTAGCTGCTGGCATGCCACTCCAGTGAAGATAAGGATTTGAGTTGGTCTTGGTCACAAATGAACAAGCCTGTCACATAGCAGCCAGTCACTCACTATATAATTGCTGAACCAATTAATTAGTCTATCTTTCAGTCTTTTGTGCTTCAGTAAAAATGTGCTTAATACCAGAGTTCTTTTATAATAATCTACTAACACCAGCATATGTATGGGGGTAAGTGTACAGGGATGTTATTTGGAGGAAGGAGAGAAGGAGAAAGCATGGTTGACTTTTAAGTGGGAGTTTGGGTTCAAACACTAGCTGTTCTGTGCACATAGGGCAGGTAACTGAGGACACTGAGTTACCTGCCTTAGGTAACATAGCAAGTCTACAGCAGGACACTGAGGCTCCCTGAGAAGGGAAGTGTCATCTTCATACCCATGCTGTTTGGAGAATGAAATGAGATAATGCATGTGCAAGCACAATCTCAAATGAGCTGTATTTGTTAACCACATTGTGAGAATCTCCTGTGACATACATTTTTAGAATGAAGCATGTGGATGAATCCATAATTCTAAATGTTGTAAAATAGTGATTTTTAAGCTCTAATATTGTACATGGAACTCACTGGTGTGATAGGCAGAATTCAAAGATGAGCTTCTGTCTCTCAAAGATGTCCCACCATAATCCTTAAAATGTGTGAATGTGATGAAATATCGCTCCACTGGTGAAGTTTCATTATATGATACAGTTGATCTTAAGATCTGGGGTGGGCCCGATGTGATCCCATGTGCCCTAAAAGACAGAAAGCCTCCTCCCACTGATCGCAACATAGGATTTTGGAGAGATTTGAAGTGTGAGAAAATTTGAAGCAGACACACTCAGTATGTGTTGCTGTTTGGAACCTGGAGGAGACCACGTGAGAAGGAGTGCAGGCAGCCTCTAGGAGCCAAGAGTGACAGCTCACAGCCTATGAGGATGCATGGATCTCAGTCCTACAGTTGTAAAGAAAAGGAATTCTGCCAACAACCTCAATGAGTTTGAAGCAGATTCTTCCTCGGTGCCTTCAGATAAGAGCCCAGCCCTGCCAACTCCCTGATTTCAGGCATGTTAAAACTCTGAGTAGAGAATCCAGCCAACCCCGTCCCACACTCTACTCCCACTTCTGACCTAGAGAACTTTGAGCTAATAAATGGGTGTTGTTTTCAGTCACTATGTTTATGGCCATTTGTTTCTCAGAAAAGAAAATGAATCTACCTGCAGCTCTGGCTATAATGATGACTCATTCTGATTCAGTGGGTCTGGGATGGAGCCTGAGAGTCCGTGTTTCTAAGACGTTCCAAGGTGATACCAATGCTGGGATTAAATTTTAGGAAGCAAGACTCTAAAGAACACAGCATTACAACACAATCAGTCAAATCATTTTTTCACCAATAATATCCCATTTAGGAAATAATGGGATTCTTATTATTTGGAAAATAGGGAATCATGGAATAATGTGAATTCTTATTATTAGTTATCTTTCCTGCCTATTTCCTGACAGCCTTTTCCTAGGACCATTTTTTGTGGTTTTTTAATTTTTTCTATTTTTCTATTAACTCTGGAATTGTCTCTCCAGAGCATAATGTGGTGCAGCGGAGAGAGGTCTTTGCTGCCCTTCATTAGGGAGCATATTTCATCTCCCCAGGATACATTATCTAAAGTCAAGGGGCTTCAGTTCCCCCTATGAAAGGGGCCTATAAAAAAGCCTTCATCGGCCGGGCGCGGTGAATCCCAGCACTTTGGGAGGCCGCTTGTAATCACGCTTGTAAATCCCAGCACTTTGGGAGGCCGAGGCGGGCGGATCACAAGGTCAGGAGATCGAGACCACGGTGAAACCCCGTCTCTACTAAAAAATACAAAAAATTAGCCGGGCGTGGTGGCGGGCGCCTGTAGTCCCAGCTACTCGGACAGGCTGAGGCAGGAGAATGGCGTGAGCCCGGGAGGCGGAGCTTGCAGTGAGCCGAGATCGCGCCACTGCACTCCAGCCTGGGCGAAAGAGCAAGACTTCGTCTCAAAAAAAAAAAAAAAAAAAAGCCTTCATCACAGGATTTGATGGTCAATTTTATATGTCAGCTTGGCTAGGCAATGGTGGTCCGTTGTTTGGTCAAACATCAGTCTAGATGTTGCTGGGAAGGTATTTTATAGAGTGGATTAATATCTACAATGGTTTGACTTCAAGTAAAGCAGATTAGCCTTGATAAGGTCGGTGGCCTTGATCCAATCAGTTGAAGGCCTTGAAGGCAAAACTAAGATTTCCTGGGAAATAAGGAATTCTGCCTCAAGACTGACATGGCAATCCTGCCTGAGATTCTAGCCTGCTGGTCTGCCCTACAAATTTCAAACTTGCAAGCCCAACAATCATATGAATCACTTCCTTAAATCAATCAATCTATCTATCTATCTATAATATATCTATCTAATTGATACAACAGTGAACAGTGTAGCAAACCAAAGAAACCAAGGGTTTTTGCCAGTTCTGGACATGGACAGAAGAATTACTTTAGGTAAGAGAGAACTAGGAGTGCACACATTGAAAAATAGCATCAATAGTTATCTATCTATCTATCTATCTATCTATCTATCTATCTATCTATCTTATATGTATCTATCTATTTCTCTCTATCCCTATCTAATCTATCATCATCTGTACCTTTGGTTTTATTTCTGTAGAGAGCCCTGACTGATACACAGAAGTTAAAAGGCATAATGGCATACTGGAGATATTAATGAATGCTCATTATTATTTGTAATTAGTATCACTCCATATTTCAGTAAAATAGATGAAGGAATGTATGAGAGGAAGTGTCTATTGTGGATTCCTGTATTTCATGCCCCTTATTTGGTCACATCTGTTGGTGACGTGCTTAATTCATTTCTCGATTTAAAGGGCTATTTGGTGATGGAGATTTAGCAGTTTTCAAGAATTACAGGCTATGGAGATGATTATCTTTGACCTAAGCAGCCAAGTTAGGGATCATGTTATAATATCCCTGTGAAGGGAACCTGAAAGTAGTTGTAGGGGGAGGATGGGCAGGAAGGAATTACTTCTGAAATAATACCAGGTGTTACAATGGGAATGATACTGATGCCTCCCCTTCAAGTCATTGTTTCTGATTGTCCACATCTGCCTTCCAGTGGGCTTGTAAACAGTGTTGCAATCCGAAGAAACCAAGGGTTGTTGGCAGTTCTGGACATGGATAGGAGAATTACATTAGGTAAGAGGAAACCGAGAGTGCACAGATTGAAAAATAGCAGCAATCTCATGTACTTGTGTAGTGTTTGCAGAGTAAGGGGTGATTTTACTTTCATTATCTCATCTAACTTTTACAAGCAGAGTATTGCTATCTCTGTTTATACATGAAGGCATTGAGGCACCAAGACTTTGGGCTTTTCTGTGCAAGTTAACTCAGCAAGCCAAACGCAGACCCGAGATTGAGCCCAGGACTGTCTGGTTTTAGGGACAGTCCTTTTTCCTCTGCAACAGGCATCTTGCTATGCTATCATTACATTCCAGGAGGCTACCAAAGTCACCAGCATTCAGAGATAGCAGAAATTCTTCTTCAATCTTGCCTCCTGGGTTGAGTGGAGAAACTTAGTGATTATGGGGAAACTCTTAGGACATAGAGCTCTTCGATGATAGAGGCATTATATATGACTCAGTGCAGGAAGGAGGGGTGAGAGTTGTGAATGAGGATGGGAACTGGCAAATGCATAGTGAGGCTAAGGTTATTAGTGCTCAAGAAATGAGATCAGTTATGTTAAGAGGAGGGTTATGAATTTTTAATGTAGATAGAACAAACAAAAATTTTCAGGAAGAAATTAATTCTCTTAGTGGTAAGGCACATTAACACTTCCTGAAGATGCTCAAACACTGATGTTTTGGGGGACCAGGAAAGAAAGACAGTTGAGTGAGTTGGCTGTGTAGAGGATAGTGGAGAGTCAAGCCCACTCTGCAGAACTGGGAAGTCTGTCCCAACAAGACATCTATAGGCCAAGTTCTTGAGGCCACTAGCTTCCTATCTTTACCTCTAGGACCAAACAGTTCCATCTTCCCCATTCAGAAGGCAAAAGTTCATGTTCCCTTTTCCTGGGGAAATTGGGAGAGCAGGCGCTGAGCCCAGCTCTCCCCTCTAGGTGGGAAGGAGACAAGCCTATGACATTGAGGAGAAGCTCGTTGCTATAATGGTACCAAAGAGTGAAGTGGCTTAACCAAGCAGAGGGCTCAACTCTTGATTTTTTCTCCTCCATTTCCACTCATCCCCTTGCTACCTTTGATCTCCAACTTTGTATATCTTTGAAAGAATTTTTCACACTATTTTGGAGTTTACATCTTTCTTGGCTCCAGTGTTGTCTTTTGGCTGCTGTAGCAGAGTATCATACATTGGGTGGATTATAAATAATATGAATTTATTTCTTATAGTTCTGGAAGCTGCAAGTTGGAGATCAGGGTGCTAGCATGGTTGAGTTCTGGTGAGGGGCTCTCTTCTGAGCTGCAGACTGCTGACTGCCTGTCGCATTCTCATATGGTGGAAAGAGGGTGAGAGAGTTCTCTGGCGTCTTTTTTCTAAGGGCACTAATTCCATTTACAAGGGCTTTAATCTCATGACCTAATTACCTCCCAAAGACGCCCTTTCCTAATATTGTTACATTGGGGATTAGGATTTCAACATGAATTTTGTGGGGACACAAACATTCAACCCATTGCAAGTGTGTATTCAGCTATGGGAAAGGCAGTAGAGGCAGTGTCCTAGGTAGGTCTGACAGTCCCCCCTATAATGGATTGAATAGCATCTGTTGAAATTCCATGTTTGCTGAGAACCTCAGAATGTGACCTTTTTGGGAAATAGAGGCTTTGCAAATGTAATTATGTAATGGGTCTTGAGATGAGGAGATCATCCTGGATTATCCAGGTGGGTCCTAAATTCAATATGTTCTTATAAAAGACACACAGAGGTAGCTGGGAGTGGTGGCTCATGCCTGTAATCCCAGCACTTTGGGAGGCCAAGGCGGGTGGATCCTTTGAGTCCAGGAGTTTGAGACCAGCTTGGGAAACATGGTGAAACCCTGTCTCTACAGAAAATAAAAAAATTAGCCAGGCATCTTGGTGCATGCCTGTAGTCCCAGCTACTCAGGAGGCTGAGGTGGGAAGATTGCTGGAGCCCGGGAGTTCAGGCTTCAGTGAGCTGTGAGCATGTCACTGCACTCCAGTCTGGGTGACAGAGCATGACCATGTTCCCCCCCCCCACAAAAAAAAAGATACACACAAAAAAAGACACACAGAAGGAGACATAGAGAAGAGGAGATGGTCATGTGATGATGGAAACAGAGATTGGAGTAACGTAGTCATGAGCCAAGGAATGCCTGGAGCCCCCAGAAGCTAAAAAAGGACAAGGAATGGATTGTGCTCTGGAAACTTCAGAGTTGGCACTGGCCTCAACGACACATTGATTTTGGACTTTTAGCCTCCAGAATGGTGAGAGAATACATTTTTGTTGTTTTAAGCCACCAAGTTTGTGGTGATTTGCTGTGGCAGCCCTGAAAAATTAATCTACCTCCTCCATAGTCATCTCAGGCTTCAGCACCTCTCTCCCAGGCAGTGGGAAGCATCATCTACTGGGTGACAAGCAAGTTGAAAGAAGATTAAGATTAATTCCCTCCCAAGCTCTCTGGGTTCAAATTCTGGCTCCAGTGCTTCCTAGTTGTGTGACCTTGGGCAAGTTATTTAATATCACTGTGTCCTGGTTTCCTCATCTACAAAAGGGGGACAACAGTAGGACGTGCCTCATAGAATGGTCAGGAGAGGGAAAGTTACACTGCTGTAACAGATACCCCCAGATCTCAGTGGTTTCCAACAGCAGAGGGTTACATCTCTCTGATGCTCTGTCTTTATTGCGGATTGGATGGGAGTTCTGCTCTATATTGTCAGAAGCTCGTTATTACAATTGCCTACCTTGCTTATACAGAGGTAGATTAAAGTTTCCTTTAAACTTTGAAGCAAAACTGGATTAGAGCCCAGCCTCTACCTGTTGGTCTCTCTGAGCCTCAGTTTCCTCATCATGAAAAAGGAAATTATATGCATGATTGAGGCCAGGAAAAAACATTTGAGAAACGTCTTCTTCATGGAGCATCTGAGCATTGCTGGTACCCATGGTAGAGGGAAAAGAGAGCTCAGAAGGGCCAGCAATCAACAGCTCAGCTTGGAAGCCACCTGCATCACTTTCGAGTGCAACTTGTTGGTCAGCACTAGTCACATGACTTTGCTCAGCCCCAGGGTTCAGAAAGTGCCTGGAAGGTGGAGACTTGACAATATTTGGTGAGAATAATTAATGACTAGTTTATAGGACTGTTGTGAGGATGAAATGAGGCAATACCTGTAACACCTTAGAATAGTGCCTGACACAGAGTAAGTGCTCAACAGTATTTATTAAATAAACTCCTTCCCAGAGGACACCCCTGTGGGCCACAAAAGACAGGCGCTGGGCTGGTTGTGCTAAGGCATGGCGGAAGAGTCGAGCCTAGTGTTGCTTCTTTGGGGTCTGTGGTCCTACTATGGGGCTCTGGAGCTAACTGGCATGAAACCTTCACTTTACTAAGCCCCAAAGTCCTCTCCCAGTGCAATGAGAGCATTAGGGAGCATGATATTTGGGGCATCTCTCAAAAAGGAAGCAGTTCAAGATCCAAGTAGTTAGGTTCCTAGGAGAGGATATGAATGTTTGGAGAATTTGCAAAAGAAGCAGCAGAGCAAATCAGAGGTCAGAGCTCTCCTCAAACAGAGGGAGCCCTGATGAATGACTAGCTATTCACATTTCTACAGGTTTGCAGTGAAACTCTTGTCCAGACAAGGCTAAATTCTGTATTCCTAAGCAGATTATGGACCATAGCATCACAGGGTGGGCACCCTGTGTCACTTGACCTGGCTGTCTCTCCAAGGGAACTTATTCTTTGGCCAATTTTTTCTTTCAGTGAATGGTCTATTTGATTTCAAAAGTATTATTAACTGGGTTTGTGTATTTAGGTTATCAACTTTTTCCCCTTGAGAATAACTTCTCTGCATTGTATGAAGTCATATGAATGTTGATAAAGGGAGGCTGGCTGTGCATGTAAATGCTGATGGAGGGAATGGGGTGTTGATCCCAAAGGGAAAGGCCCCATGAAATTCCATTTTCATTAACTGGGAAACTACTGTATGCCAGGCACTGTTCTAGGAGCTGGGGATCTGGCAGGGATCAAAACAGCTCTTGTGCCTTAGTCTTCCTGGAAGTGATGAAAGGGGAAATTGGGAGACCCAGCCTGCATGTTGAAGCCCATGAATGCATGTGGCATTCTATTTACATGCCAAAGACAGCAGTCTGTTAAATTCAAATTTGGCTAGAAGTTTGAGATTCTAACATAACTTTGATAAATCAGGAACCTCTCTGAGCTTTTAAATGAGAAAGATTCATCATTTGTTTGTCTTTTTGCTATTGGGCAAACGGTTACCAACCACCCACCTTGTAGCAAATTCTCTTCTGGGCTTGGGATATAGTGATGCACAAAGTAAACAAGGTTCTATTCTCCTGGAGTGAGTGTTCCAGAGGACAGAGGCAGAACATAAAGCAGAAGTGAACAAAGACCATATTCCACTAATTCTTTGATGTGCATCTTGAAAACTTTTAATTTGGAAATAATTTTAAACTTACAGAAAAGTTGCAATAATAATAGAACTAGAAAATGTATGCATGGATGCTTACATATATACATACACAGAATGTATCCTGGTACATGCTTAACAACCAGATCTTCAAAACAAAAATGATCTTACTTTACAGCATTTACTAATTTCCAGAATTTGAACCCAGATGACTTGGGAGGGAATTAACTTCAATCTTCTTTCAAATGATGCTTCCCACTGCCCAGGAGACAGGTGCTGCTATATTGCACCTGTAGAATAATAATGGTAAAATGTAAACGAATTAGGAAGCTTTGAGTTTTGAGTATTTGTTACTTTATTTTTAATATCATTTATTTAATTTTACATTTATATAATTTAATTTTAATAATGGTGATGTTGAACATCTGGTGCACAAAATGCTGGGAAATTAAAAAATCTGCTGTCTTGAACCAGAATGGCTGTTTCTAGCGCACCATGGGCACACATATGTATGTATGCAAGCACGCATATACATGCATGGACACACATGTACACATTATGGAAATTATGAGCTTACACTGATTGTAACCTCCAATTTTAATCTAGACAGTTGTTTCTTTCCTTCCCTCACTCCATATTTCAGCATTCCTTCTTCCTTAGTGAGAACCCTGGATCTCAACAAAATCAATGACACATTGCTCATTTGCTCAGTCCTGTCACACATCTGAAACACCTCCCCCATGCCACTGGGAGAAACAAACCTATTAAATGGAATGCATTTTTCCCCTAATCCTCAATCTCACTCAAGACCGAGAGTCCACAGAGGAATACTGTGCCAGTTACTCGAATTAGTGATCAACCCCCATTCGTGTGGTTTTTACATTCATTTTAAATATAACTGGGTTTATTTATTTTAGTTTGTTTTTTATTTTAGGGTTTCTTTCCTCCTTCTCATCCTTTGTTTATTTTGTTTTATTTTAAACAAGTAGAACATAAACATGCTTCTGAAAATCAAATCCATACAAAAAGGCGTACTCAGAACAATGCCACTCACTCCTGGATTCCTTCCATTCTATTGTCCTCCCCTAACTTCAGTATTCTCTGCCTTATCCTTCCTGTGCTTCTTTTTGTAAAGATAATAGATATGTGGGCCAGATATGGTGGCTCACGCCTGTCATTCCAGCACTTTGGGCGGCCAAGGCGGGTGGATCAGTTGAGGCAAGGAGTTCAAAATCAACCTGGCCAACATACTGAAACCCCGTCTCTACTAAAAAAAAAAAAAATACAAAATAATTAGCTGGGCATGGTGCTGGGCATGGTGGCAAGTGCCTGTAATCCCAGCTACTCAGAAGGCTGAGGCAGGAGACTCGCTTGAACCCAGGAGGCAGAGGTTGCAGTGAGCGGAGATGATGCCCTTGCACTCCAGCCTGGGCCACACAGTGAGACTCCGCCTAAAAAAAAAGATGTATGTTTATTTTCTTACTTCCTTTTCATTTTTTACACAAAATAATGCACTCTATAGACTTTTTTTTTTTTCCTCTTTGCTTTTATCACTAAGTAGCTTCGGGAAATCCCTCCGTATCACTTCATAGAGCTCTTTCTCATCCTTTTTTTCCAGCTGCACAATACTCCACTGGGCATGTGCACTATAATTTATTTAACCAATGTCCTATATTTGAACATTAAAGTCATTTCTAATATTTTCAGTTATCAATAAACCAATAAATAACCATGTGCATGTGTATTTTCATATTGTTGAAAGTGTATATTTAGGGTAATTTCTTAGATGTGAGATTGCTGAGCCAATGGATAAATGCTTTATTTGTTAGAGGTTGCCAAATTCCCCACTATAGGGATTGTCATTTTACATTCCCACTGGCAATGGCTAAGAGTATCTGCTTCACCACATACTCATATCGTCAAGCTTTGGAATGCCTGTCCATATCATGGTTGAGAAATGGTATTTCAGTGTGGCTTTAATTTGCATTTTTTATGAATGAAATTGGACATCTTTTTTTAATTATACTTTAAGTTTTAGGATACATCTGCACAAGGTGCAGGTTTGTTACATATGTATACATATGCCATGTTGGTGGAATGAAATTGGACATCATTTTATACATTTGGGGCCATTTTTATATCTCTTTGTGTTAGTTTTTAGATGAACTTTTTAAACATTTTTAACATCTTGAAAATGGAATGCAATATTTATGGTGTCATAATTTAATTGGTGGCATTTTATCATTATAGAACATAATGATGTCTCTTACAAGCTACAAAATCTTGGACTTGATAAAATACGGCAAATAAGCAAGAAAAAATGCCAGTTTGTAATAAGGCTTGAGGAAGTAAACAGGATGGCGCAAGTGAAAGGAGCCAGTACTCAGCTGTGCGGATGCCTTCTTTATCCTTCAGTAGGCTGTCTTAACTGTCAGAGTGAAGTGGAGAAGCACAGCCAATTGTTTGAATGACTCAGGCACCAAATTGTCCAACAATCCAAACATCTTTTCTTGATTCAGTTAGGTGTATAGAGCAGTGGGGGCAACTATTCTGTGCATAATGACAGAGACTCAGTTATTTGCTTAATGAAAATAATTTATTGCATTTGAATTACTTTGATAATTATAATTCTCTGTATCATTTTAGTATACTTTAAGCAGTTAAAAGAAAAAAAATTGGCTTTGAAATCTGGAAGTTTGGGATTTGAGCCAAACCCCTGCTTTCTTCCAGCTCTATGAGCTTGGGAAATTCACATGGTCCGTGTGAGCCTCAGTTTCCTTATCTGGAAAACAGAGCTGGCAATTGTAGGATTGAGGAGAGAATGCAATGTGTCAGACAAACCTTTTAAATCAAAAAGAAATGTATAAATGCTGCCTGCTTTTCCTGTACTTTTGGTTGCTTTGAATTCATCTAGATCAAGATATGTTTCAAAAATAAGAATTCTAGCAACTCAAGGCTCCAAGAAGGCAGGAATCTCCTTATTTGGCTGCCAGATAAAATACAGGACACCTGGTTAAATTGGATTTCAGATAAATAATAATTTTTAGTATAATTATGTGTCAAATATTGCATAGGGCAAATTTATACTAAAAATATATTTTTTTTAACCTGAAATTCAACTGGGGATTCTGTAATTAAGACTTACTGTGAAATCTGGCAAACATATAATGGGAATAGGAGAACAAATATTTCCAGGTGAAATGTCATGCCCTTGGTTTGAGATGGTTAAAAATCAAAATTCAATGTCTAAAGATGGATGAGTGGCTAAAGAAAATGTGATATATAATACAATAAAATATTATTGAGCCTTCAAAATGAATGAAATTTTGAAACATGATACAAAGTGGATAAACCCTGAAGATATTATGCTAAGTGAAAAACCCAGACACAAAAGGATAAATACTGTATGATTCCACTCATATGTAATACTTAGAATAGCCAAATTCATAGAGACAGAAAGTAGAATAGTGGTTGCCAGGAGCTGAGGGGAAGGTGAAATGGGGAATTATTGTTGAATGAGTGTGGAGTTTCATCTGGGGTTGATGGAAACATTCTGGAGATGAATGCTAATGATGGTTGCACAGCAATATGAATGTGCTTAATATCACTGAATGGTACACTTAGAAATGATTAAATTAGTACATTTTATGTTGGGTGTATTTTACCACAATAAAAACAATTAAAATTCAGTGCTGAATTACTTCCCTTCTCTGATTTTCAGTTATCCCATCAAAATGGGGGAGGAGAGTATGGCTGGGCTGTCAGATTAGCAAGGAAAGATTAGGAGTATCTGGCCTGCTTCTGAGTTGCTCATTGTCTTATTGGAAATACGAGCTTCACCCCATCCCACCTGCACCCGGGCTTCTAATTCAGTGGGATTCAGATATGGTCAGGAGCCTCCAGGTTTAATAACCTTCTCAGGTACATTCTTAGCAGCAGGAGAGGCTAATTCATTAGAAGAATGAGACATTTTAACAAGGACTTCAGGAGCTGAAATAATGGAGCTCACTAAATTCCTGTATTCACACGATGCCTCCTCCTTCTGGAAGAAATATCTTTAGATGCCGTAAAAAAAAAAAAAAAGTTCAAAGCTGATGAAATTCAACCCAAATAGAAAGTCAAAGGGCTTAAATAAAATATGTCTAGGCTGATTTCCTGCCCTGACAAAGATTTGATTAATCTATTTTTTCTTCTTTACCTTTCAACATTTCTGTCATATACTTTGCATATTTTCCTCCTGAAGTTTTCGGCTTTAACTTCAAACTTAGCTTTTTGAGAAATGCCGCCATGTACAATATTGATCTTTGTCTTATTAGTCCCTTTTATCAAAGAAAGAATGTAATTTTTGACTAGGTGTTAATCTGCAGATTAAAAAGGATTTCAAATTGTCTTTAGAGAAAAGGTCCAAAATATTCATTACTGGAAGAAAGAAAGAACACCAAACTTACAGACTTCCAAAAGTTACCTAAAAAAATATCTGCGTACACTTCAGAACTCCAAAGTTGTCTGGCTGGTTTGTATTAAAACACTTAATAAAAATCACTACTCTAAGTGCTTCCATGGTCCACAATGGGTAATCAAAGCAAGCTGCCCATCCTATAAGAACTTCCTTCTTTGTTTTACGTAATGTAACATGGTCTGGCCTTCCTCGTCTGTAAACAAGGCTAATGAGGTCATCCTGGGAGTAAAAATTCCAAAAGTACTGCTAATTCACTCATTCATCACTGCAAAATCAGGAGAACTCATTTATTAAGAGTGTAAATGACTCTTGGAAAGGTAGCCTATGATATAATTGTTTATACTAGTCAGTGTATATGAAATAAATTTTTCTCAAGGGCAGTTGAAGAGGGAGCTGGGAAATGTTTGTAGAGGGTTAAGAGTGTCAATTTTGGACACAAATTTTGCTTCAATTCTGGCTCTGCCTTTACAAAGTGTGTGATTTTAATAAAACTCCTCAGCCTTTTTGTAAAAGATAGATAATAATCCATATTATTAGCTCTGCAGCTGGTGCCCGAGGTACAAAAGGTAGATAATATTCTCTATATCAATAATAATACAAATAATAGCTAGTATTTTAACAGCAAATCTTTATATAGCCCCTACTTGATGCCATGTGCTGTTTGAAGTGCTTCGTATTTAATGATCAAATTCCCTCTGCAGCCCTATGAGGGCTGTTCAGCTCTTGTCACTATCTCACAGATAGAGAAACTGAGGCACAGTATGGAAATTAAGTAGTGTCACTAGAATGGAAGCTCTCTGAGGGTAAGGACTTTTGTTGATGTTCTGTTTTCTTCACTGTGGTGGCCCCAATCCCTAGAACAGTGCCTGGTACCTAGTAGAGGTTTAATAAAGCTCATTGAATAAATGCATGCTTACACATGTAGTAGAGTGCCTGTCTCAAATAAGGTGGCAAATAATTGGCTAGCCTCATCCACCCTAATATCTATTATGCTTTGGTTATTTGCTTATTGGGTGGTTCACCATGTACCATGCATAAAGCCAAGTGTTTTACATTTATTAACTCATTTAATTCCCACTGTAATTCTGTACAAGCATACAGTTATTTCTTCCATTTCATAGATGTGAAGACTGAGACCAAGAAAGATTCTTACTTACCCAAGATCGCACTCTTAATAAGAGACACAGTCAGGACTCAAAATCAGGTCTGTTTGACATCAAAGTTTATGTTTTCCATCACTATACAGTAATGCGATATAAGGTTCATATATTTGAAATCTGAAATCAAAAGAGAGGTTAACAGAGACAAATATAGCTAAGCATTTATGAGAGAAAATAATTAGCTATTTTTTAATTTGATAGCAGCTTATTCTCTTCTTTTTATTTTTGTAGCTCAGTTCTGATTTTAGTGCCCTATGAAAAGCCCTTCAATGACTACACAAGACCCCTGGCATAATGTCTGGAATCCTAATCATGGTGTTCAAGCCTCTTCACAAAGTAGCCACAGCTCACTGGCATGTTGTCAGTGGTCAGTGGGTATTTGTTGAGTAACTATACCTATTTTACCAACTAATTTCTCTGTTTCTCCACATGCAGACAAGATGAAGTTAGACATGCCTTGGAGGTGTTTCTTACACCTTGCATCACTTATGGTGACGAGGACTGACCTTGGGAACAGCAGGCTTTTAATTGGCATTTGCTGAAAAAAATAACAAATTGAAAAACTCACTATTCAAATGTATTCTGATGGTAATCAAGTTCATTCATTTATTAATTTATTCAGCATTTACTGCAACACTACTACACAGTCTATGTTTCATGGTGGAAATAAAGAGATGAATAAAATATTAGCCTTATAATCTACTGGCTTAGAGTCATTGTGGGGAAATATTAGCTAAATAACATATTTTAAAAAATAGAAAAAATTTAAATATGGATAAATCCATTTAAAAAATCCTGGAAGAAACACTGTATAGACTGTTACATATTTCAGTAATTAGAGTATTTCTTCATAAAATATCCTCCTAACACTGTACTTTTAAAGTACTTTGTAGGCAAGAACTCATTAATTATCAGAATTGTTGGATCAAGGCTGTCCTGAGAGCATTTCCAGTTCAGAAAACTCTGCTGATTGTACTTGCAACTACACAAAAGAGGGGAATTGCAACAAGACTCAATATGTTGGTGAAGTATCTTCCAGAGAATATGGTATATTATTCCCTGTCTGAACATCTAACCATCCATTCAAACATCCATCCATCCATCCATCCATCCATCCATCCATCCATCTCTCCACCTATCTGTCCATACATCCATTCATCCATCCATTATTTTGTAAAGCAGGAGACTGATGCCAGGAAAAGTGAAATGAACAATGTTTGGCATATAGTGAAGATGCAATAAACATTGGCTATTACTATTACTATTATTATTCACTTATTTGTTGTTGGAAGGTTTTGACTAAAACGCTGATAGTGATATGGACAATGAATTCCAGGCTGAGGTAGTCTTAGATGGAGAAGACGAACTTATTGGGAACCTGAGTAAAGGTCACTCATCTATAGTTTAACAAAGAGACTGGCAGCATTTTGCTCCTGCCCTAGAGATCTGTAGAATTTGAACTTGAGAGAGATGATTTAGGGTATCTGGCAGAGGAAATTTCTAAGCAGCAGAGCACTCAAGATGTGATCTTGCTTACTCTGAAAGTGTTCAGTTGTATGCATTTACGAAGAGATGATTTGAAATTGGAACTTACGTGTAAAAGGGAAGCAGAGCATAAAGGTTTGAAAAAACTGCAGCCTGACCATGAAGTAGAAAAGAAAAACTCATTTTCTGGGGAGAAATTCAAGCCAGCTGAAGAAATTTGCATAAGTAATGAGAAGCTGAATGTTAGTCTCCAAGACAATAGGGAAAATATCTCCAGGGCATGTCAGAGATCTTCACAGCAGCCCCTGCCATCACAGGCACAGAGGCTTAGGAGGGAAAATGTTTTCATGGGCCAGGCCCAGGGCCCCCCTGTTCCCTGCAGCCTTGGGACTTTGTACCCTGCATCCCAGAACTCCAACTCCAGCCATGGCTAAAAAGGGACAGGGTACATTTCAGGCCATTCCTTCAGAGGGTGCAAGCCCAAAACCTTGGCGACTTTTATGTGGTGTTGGGCCTGCAAGTGCACAGAAGACAAGAGTTGAGGGTTGGCAGCCTCTGCGTGGATTTCAGAGTTTATATGGAAATGCCTAAATGTCTAGGCAGAAGTCTGCTGCAGGGGTGGAGAACTCAGGGAGAACCTCTACTAGGGCAGTGCAGTGGGGAAATGTGGGGTGGAAGCCCTCACACAGAGTCCCCACTGGAGCACTGCTTAGTGGAGTTGTGAGAAGAGGGCCACTGTCCTCCAGACCCCAGAATGGTAGATCCACCAACAGCTTGCACTGTACACTTGGAAAAGCTGCAGGCACTCAACGTGAGTGCATTACAGCAGCCACAGGAGCTGTACCCTGCCGAGCCACAGAGGTGGAGCTGCCCAACTTCTTGGGATCCTACTCCTTGCATCAGTGTGTCCTGAATGTGCAACATAGAGTCAAAAGAGATCATTTTGGAACTTTAAGATTTAATGACTTTTCTGCCAGGTTTCGGACTTGCATGGGGCCTGTGGCTCCTTTGTTTTGGCCAATTTCTCCCATTTGTAATGGGAACACATTCACCCAATGCCTGTATCTCCATTCTATCTTGGAAGTAACTAACTTGTTTTTTTTTTTTTTTTTTTTTTTGAGACAGAGTCTCGCTGTGTCACCCAGGCACCCAGGCTGGAGTGCAGTGGCGCAATCTCGGCTCACTGCAAGCTCCACCTCCCGGAGTCACGCCATTCTCCTGCCTCAGCCTCTCCGAGTAGCTGGGACTACAGGCGCCCGCCACCACTCCTGGCTAATTTTTTGTATTTTTAATAGAAACGGAGTTTCACCGTGGTCTTGATCTCCTGACCTCGTGATCCACCCACCTCGGCCTCCCAAAGTGCTGGGATTACAAGTGTTAGCCACCGCACCCAGCCTAACTAACTTGTTTTTGATTCTATGGGCTCATAGGTGAAAGGGACTTACCTTGTCTCAGATGAGACTTTGGACTTGGACTTTTGGGTTAATGCTACAATGAGTTAAGATTTTGGAGGACTGTTGGGAAGACATGATTGATTTGGAATGTGAATAGGACTTGAGATTTGGGAGGAGTCGGGGAAGAATGATATGGTTTGGGTCTGTGTCCCCACCCAAATCTCATTTCAAATTGTAATCCCCACGTATAGAGGGAGAGACCTAGTATGATTAGATCATGAGGCAGTTTCCTTCATGCTGTTCTCATGATAGTGAGGAAGTTCTTATGAGATCTGATGGTTTTAAAAATGGCAGTTTCTTCTGCACTGTCTCTCCTGCCATCATGTAAAGAAGGTACCTGCTTCCCATTCACCTTCCACCATGATTGTAAGTTTCCTGAGGCCTCCCCAGCCATGTGAAACTGAGTCAATTAAACCTTTTTTGCTTGTAAATTACCCAGTCTCAGCTTATATCTTTATAGCAGTGTGAAAACAGACTAATACAGTGACTCACTTTCATTATTTCCAAAGACCAAAGTGCTCCCTTTTCCCACCAAGTTCCAATCCCCTCTGTTAATATGCAGACTAGGCAGAAGTGGTGGAACTTTCGGGAAGGTAGCCACAGAAGATTTCTAATAAAGCTTTGAGGGATGGCAGAATCATTCCTTAGTAGGGATGTTCAGCCTCCTAGAGAGACTATTTTGAAAGAGAAAAAACTTATGGTTGTGCAAAAGCTGGTGAGCTTACTAACAAATCTATCATGATGAGAAGGTTTCACTTTGCCAACTTCGTAATTGTATCTATGAACCTGGGCAAGTTCCTTACTTTCTCCAAGTCTTAGTTTTCCCACACTTGTTGAGAGGGATTTAGCTTAAAATCGATGATTTTCAAACTGTGTAAGGCAGACTCCTCAGGTTTCAAAGAGATGCCTCAGAGTTAACTCTAGAACTGATGGTAGAGGGATGAGGCAAGGTAGGGCTCTGGGGCCCCACATCATTTTCCTAATTGAAAAGCTCCACTTTCATGTTTTTGCTATATACTGTGCTTCTGAGATGATTAAAAAAATAAATTTCTGGCGAACATGTTTGAATGCCATTGGATGAGATAAACTTCAAGTTGTTGTCTAGCTCTTGGCTTGAGAAATTCTGCTACCAGTGTAAACAGATACTAACTGCAGGAAAGTAATCAGCCAGTGCAACTACTTTTGGTATAATTTTTAGATGTGGAGCACTGTACATCTCAAACTTGAATGTGCTTCTGAATTGGAGCACTGTACTTCTCAAACTTGAATGTGCTTCCAAATCATCTGTAGCTCTGCTTAACAGGCAGGTTCTAAGTCCGCAGGCTTCTTGCCATTTCTTGTTTCCTAATGAGCTACTGGATGCTGCTACGGCTGCTTGGTCCATGGACCATCCTGGGTAGCAAGAAGGTAGAGAGCACTCAGCTCGCTGAGATGAAGAAACCATGGTTTCAGGAAAGTTTCCAGAAAGAATTCCAGCAAAAAGTGTTCTCTGGTCAACTTTCAGTGAATCAAACAAGACTCCCAGTTCCCATATCTGGAGTAAGTTCAGTTAATCTAAGTTCCATTTTAATCTCTGGGAGGACTCACTGAGGGAATGTGTTGGTTTTCTATGGCTGCTTCAACAAATTCTCACAAACTTAGTGGCTTAAACAACATAAATTTGTTATTCTATAGTTTTATAGTTTAATGGTTCAACACAAGTCCCACTTGGCTAAAATCAAGGTGTTGGCAGTGCTGCATTTAATTCTGGAAGCTTGGGATTGGGTGTTCATTTCTTGCCTATCTAGGTTCTTGAGGTCATCTCCCTTCCTTAGCTAACAGTTTCTTTTCTCCATCTTCAAAGCCAGCTGCAACTGTTTGAGTTTTTGCATTGCATCACTCCCAAGGACCCTTGTGATTACATCGGGCCAACCCAGAAAATCCAGTATCATCCATCTTCCCATCTCAAGGTCCTTAATTTAATCACATCTGCAAAGTCTCTTGTACCATGTAAAGTTCCATATTCTAAGTATTGGGGATTAGAGTGTGGACACCTTGGGGGCCATTGTTTTCCCTAACTCCTTGAGTGATAACATACGAAGTGTTGAGTTGCCAGGAGAAATTGAGAAGAAATGATAAAGATCCAGGTGTGAGAGAAAATAGTGACAGATGGACTTGAAAGAAGTGGAAGGTTTGGATATTCATGGCTGTAAAGTGATTGACAGATCTGGGTCGGTAGAGAAAAGTAAGAGAGCTGTTTAGAGTGGGGTGGGGAAATCCAAGCTGGAGGCCAAAGCTCTGGACCGCTTTGAGATGGATGGGGGAGAAGACACAGGACTCCTGAAGGACAAACCTTATCGGATGGAATGGGAAAGTGGTTGCAGGTGTGAGGGAGAGAGAGTATCAGGGAAGGGACATAACTGCATTTGGCTCAATAGCTGGGTCTTAATGGACTCCTTCGAGAAAAGAAGGTTTTCTGTCCACTCACCTTCATCAGGGAGGCCCCAACCAGTAAATCATAATAACCAAAGTGCAAAAGGGAAGAGAAGGCTTTGGCCAAGGAGGTCTCTGTGGTCACTTTAAAACTGAAAACTAATGATAGAAATAGAGATTGGAATTTAAAAGAAGAGTGTGCAGGAATAAAATTCATTTTGACATGAAATTGCAGATGGAATGCTAACCAAGTACAGATTTCTGTCTTAACAGACACGGGAGGAAGAGCTTCACTAAATTAGGGCTGTGTGGAACCCCTTAAAGGGCCAGGTTGTCAGTTTAAGCTTCTCCCATTACTATTACTGTTAATATGTGTGGGTGTTGATTACGAACAATAGCCATACAGTAACTGCGCAGCCAAGTGTTGTAGACTGGGAATGGACCTGGTTGTCAGTTTCATCACTCACCAGCTATGTGAACTTCCTTAAGGCATTAAATTTCTCAGAGCTTCAGTTCTTGACTGGACAGTGGGGATAATAATTTCTAACTCACATGGCTATTGTGGGGATTAATTAGGTTAAATGGAACATACATAAAGAGCTTATCACATTATTTTACATAGAACACAGGACAGTTGACACATAATCAGAGCATGACCACTGTCTTATATAATCACACTTTCCTTTTCTTAAAATTTTTTTAAAGAGACAGGGTCTCACTCGGTCGCCCAGGCTGGGATTCAGTGTTGCAATCAGAGCTCACCGTAACCTTGAACTCTTGGGCTCCGCGATCCTCCTGCCTCACCCTCTCGAGTAGCTATGGCTGCAGGTGCCTGCTGTCACAACTGGATAATTATTTTTGTTTTTGTAGAGACAGTCTTGCTATGTTGACCATGCTGGTCTCAAACTCCTGGCCTCAAGTGATCTTCCCACCTAGGCCTCCCAAAGCACTGGCATGTTCTTTCTGGATCCTTTCATCCTGTGCTTGTTCTGGTAACAAGGTCCTGGTAACAGTTTCTGTATCCTGGGGTAATGCAGTTTATGTTAGTGCGATGTATGGCCCATCTCCAGGTTGCTCAGTATAACACAGAATCATCTGGTGAAAACTCTGCAGGGGCTCCCTCTTGCTTTCAGGTTGGAAATATAAACTCCTCAGCCTGTTTATACAAGAGCCACCATGCCTACCTGCAGCCTCCTTTTCCTACTCACGACTCGCCAAACACCCACTACTCCCTGGATATAAACCTTTGACTCAAGCCCAGATAATAAATTTCTGTTGGGATCACCTCTGGCTCCAACCTCCTTCCTGCCCTTGTCAGTGGTTTTCGCTTTTGGTCACATGTTGGCCTCTGCCTGGAATGTCTTCTCTCCTCTGCAAGTCATTCAATGTGTGATATGGGCTGCAATAAGGGGAGAAGAGGAAAAGGAGAGTCATGATGAAATCAGTAATGGAAAAGAAAACATTGTGTCTATGTGGGATATGCTGGTGAGGGGGTGGGTAGGATAGGGAAGGGCAGCTGGTGGAGTTGAGAAGAAAGAGAAAGAACAGCTTCAGGAAGCAGGAAATTGTTATCCTAAAGCCAGCCTGGAAAACTTTCATGCCAGAAGGTGGAGAGGTTGAGTGGAGATGGGTGAGTTACTGATGACCCATCATTTTAAGGCCAATAAAAAGAGATGGAAAAGGATACGAGAAGCATCTGGGTTGCCTAAGATGGCTGCACTGTCTACTATCCCCTGGCCCCCTGCCTCCTCAGCCTGTCTCATTCCTTACCACTCCCTATTCCTTGTTCCCTGCCAGTAACACACAACTGCCTGTGGTCTACCCTTGACCTTGTTACCCAATCCCTGTGTTCTTTGCTTCTTTGATTTACTTATGCTTTTTTCCTCAGCCTGGAATGCCCTCTCCCTGCTTTGTGAATCCCTCATCCTTTAAAATGCAGCTCTGTCCTTCCTCTGGGAAGCCTTGTTCAATGGATCCTGCTTTGCTTTCCTGTTCCCTTACCCGAGTCTGTTCCGTCTCTCTGCTAGGTCACTGCTCTTCATGCTTCTGCTATTATAAGCATCCTGTTTTCTGCATTCCGCTTACTCACTTGTTTGCTCTATGACTGTAGATTGTCAAGTACAGGAACTGTGGTTTGCTCCTCTGTAAATACTCAGTGCCTAGCCTGTCATGTGGTAGATACTCAGTAATTTTTATTAAATCAAATTGAATATCTTAGGAAGATTTGTTGACATGGCAAAATGTAAAGCCATAATGTAAAAATCTAGGAATGACAGTGAATTTATTACATAAAAGGAATAGAGGTAAACAGTACAATGAGTATAATAATATTGTCACACAGACCAATGTGAGGGGTTTAATGAACACCATGTGAGAGCTCCAACATATTCAGAAGCTATAAGCCAAGTATAATTGCTGAGGATTTTGTGAAAAGCAAGCTCTCATAAGTAGAGTCTAAAAATATTGACATTTCACCCAAAGCCTGAAGGATAAAAAGGAAGACAATGGGGTAAAGAGCTAAGAGAAGAAAAACGTCTCAACAGAACTGTTATTATGCAATTGGTTAGCTTTTGCTGAGTAACAAGACACCTATAAATGACAAACATAGATTATTCTTCACAGTTCTTAGGGTTAGCTGAATGGTTTTCTGCTCAAGGATATCTTGGCCAATCTCTGTGGTCAGCTGGCATTTTACTGGCGCTGGAGGGTGTAGGGTGGCTCCATTTATGCCTAGTGGTTGACAGGACACTTAATGTAAAGGTCCCAAATGGGATGCCTTATCTCTGTTTGCATTGTCTCATCCTCTACTATGCTTGTTCTCATGGTTTTGTCAGGGTTCCGAAGAGCAGCAAGAGCCAGTAAGCCCCAGTGAGCAGGTATCTGCTTTTATCCCATTTTCTATTGTTCTGCAGCCAAAGCAAATCATGTGGCAAAGCTCAAAGTCAATGTAACAAGGGACCGAGGGAGGAAGAATGGGGACTTTTGAATCACTGGGGTCAATTACAGCAACAGTCAATCCAGGTTTGGGACATCCCCAGGGTGGGAAGGGACCCTTTGGGAGGAGTCAGAAACAGATGACTGATGTGGGGATGGGAAGGTAGGCATGATGTAGAGCCCTGTGATTTGATTTGGACAGTCACATGTGATTGGAAGTGATGCATGTTGCTTCCAGGCAAATCAATTAATTCCCCATGTGAGATTCAACCAGCTAGTTTTCTCCTATCACAGCAATGATGGAAGCTCATTCTGACACAGAAGAGAAATGTTGAACCATCCCATAGAGGATAGCTGACTCAGAGAGCCGTTCAGACCCCCAGCACAATTTGTGTGAAAGATAAGCCTTTGTTGTGATGAGCCCCTGTGGTTTGGGGGGATTGTTTGTTATTGCAGTGTATCCTAACCCTCAGTGACTAATATGGAAATGAAATGCAGATAGCTGTTGAAGGCATGGAGATGGATAATTTTACCTGGAGAAAGAAGGTAAAGAAAGTAGAAAAGAGCACCCGGGACTGAGTGTAGGGTCATCCCAACATTTACAAATTAGGTGGTGGATGAGAAGTTAGCAAAGTCTGCCATGATAGAGACTAGCCTTTGGGTAAACACTGTACACATCCTAAAGTTTTCTTTAAAATTTATATGTGATAGGGACTGATGGTTTTCATCTGTACAGAGCTACCGTCAATGGATGCAGTTGCTACCTTTCCATTTTCCTGGGTTACCTCATACCCTGCAGCTGAATTTACCAAAGAAGCAGGGAGATGTACAGATCCATGCTCAAACCAACTAAACAAAATTATTGTGTAGATGCAAAATCATAGTATCTTTTTATATAAACAGGGGCATAATTAAAGCTGAGAAAAAGAGCAGCAGCAGGGCATTCTTTTGGTCCTTTTTCATCTTCCTCTTCATGTTTTCTTGAATTTATCCCGTAAGCCTGTGGAGGACACAGGCTTGCATCTTCATTGGCATCCTTGATTGCCTTGCCCAAAGTGGGGAGATGTAAAATATTTCCAGATACAGATAACTTCTAGTTTAAAGGTGCAGAGGCTAGGAATCTGGGCGTTGTCTTGTTTCCTTGGGTAATTTGTTGCAGAAAATGTTTGCTTTCTCGTTTCAAAGATATCCTAAGCTTTGTTGAACAGCAGACTTTACACCGACAGTGGATGTCTGCAAAATGTAATAGCTTTCAGTGTTGTAGTCTATTCTTATGATTCTCCTGGGCTTGGAGAGAGGCTGCCAGAAATTTAAAATCTGCTGATTTCTTAGGTGGAGAATGTGCTGACCTTCCTCATACTGTGTGTCCTAGCTGTGCTAATTTTGTTCTTCTGAGAAGCAGAATGGAGGGTATGGTCTAGCTCAACTTTGGGCCACTCGAGACTAGCTCTGCCAAGATAGGTCTCTATTTCATGTCAAATTTCACCTCAAATGCAGGTGGCAAGGGATGACGACACTCTAGGGACAAACCTTCCATCCTCACCTCTATGTTTTTGTGTCATAAACAAATCTAGGGGATATGGCTCTGACTTTGGAGCTACATTGATCTCTTGTGGGCAATTAACTCCACATCCAGATTTGAAACTTTAAGATTCAACTTCCTTTGACCTGAACTAGGCAGGAGAGCTGTTTTATCTTGCAGGTATGCCTGTGGTGAGAAAACGCTGCAGAGAACTGCATCTGCACTACATTTTCTGAGTCTCATGTTTTCTTCCACCAGAATAGTCTCCAGTGCTTGTTCTTTAACAGTCACTCCATGGATCCACTCCTCCAGAAAGCATCCTTGATGACTCTTCTCACTCCTATCTGAGTTGGTTGCCTCTCTTTATGTGCTTCAATGGCACTTTGGGTCTATTCTGTCATGGCAGGAGCTGCCAGCCTTTCTACTTGTGTTGTGTCCTGTGCCAGGTCTTCATGCATAGTATCTCACCCAAGGCTCACAACAACCCAGTAAGGTTAGTGCCATTGGTCTAAGGTCAGTGCCATTTGCAGATGAGAACACGGAAGGGCACAGAAAGTAAGTAATTTACTCAAGGTACACTAGTAATGACTGGCACTTTAGATTCAATCGAGACAGCCTAACTCCAGATGGCTCTCCCCTGGACTCCCCTGACGCCATATAATCAGGACCATGATGTTTCTGTCTCTGTGTCCTGGGCACCAAGTAGAGTGCTTGACCATGTCGAGAACTCTAGAACTGACAGGCAGACTGATCACGGACTGACATGAGCCACATGCAAGTCTGTCATGTGATGCTGCAAGTTCTTTGGGATCAGGGACTGTAACCTTTATAGTTGATACCTAATCCACAGCAAAACCTCTGGCACAGAGCAGTTAAAAAACATCAAAAAGAATAGTGAACACAATGAGAACATTTATTATGTGCCAGGAGCTACTGGAAGCACTTTACGTTGATTAAAGTTTATAATATTTATAACAACCCTATGAGGCAAGTTCTCTTATGATGCCTGTTTTACTGACTAGTACACTGAGGCACAGAGAGGTTAAGCAAACTGCTCGAGGTTGGCACAGATAGAAAGTTGCAGATCTGATCTATGGTCCCAGACAGTCTGTAGATAATAAAGGCTTGTCATGATTGTCATAGTAAATGAAATGGTGGGTGTGTGGCCTTCTGCATTTTGTTTGTTAGTAATATAATTTCCTTCTTATCCCCCAGTGTACCCTAGGACTAAAGATTGACTGAAATGAGAGCTGGAGTCCAGGCCCCTCTCCCACAATTTCAGCTGCATTCCTGCATGGTCGTATGGTGAAGAGGAGATGACAGTATGGTCTCTTCTTATGCCTTTTAGACAAAAGGGGCAGCATCATGGCCACAGGCAGTGGAAAACTACTGCTATACCTCACAAGTGGAGAGACAAGAATAAAAATAAGAAAAAATAGAAACTGCTTAGGATCTCACCATGGGAGATATTACTTTTCTGGGGAGAATCAAAATACAGCACAACCTAGAGAAATCTCAGAGATTGCCCAGATCTACGACCTCATTATGGAGAAGGAAAATGAGGTTCAGAGAGGTTGCTGACTTTGTTAACATCACATAACACATTGAGAAGTGTTGTCAGGAGCACATCTTTCCTCATACCAGTCAGAGGAGAAAGAATTCAGTTGCACAGGGAACTGAAATGGAAGTAGCTTCTCTTGTGAACTTTATATGTACCAAGCACTGCATTAGGCTCCATACATACCTTATTTCATTTAATCCTCAGGCATAGAAGATCTAAAAGATCACATTTCAGATGAAGAGATTCAGACTTTGAGGTTCATTTGCCTAAGTTTATGCAGCTAATACGTATTTGAGCCAAGAGATTTTGAAAGTGTCTATTTTGTCTAGCATCTCATAAGTTTCCAAGGTGGAATAATTATTTGGCACGAGACCAACTGCTTAACCATTGCCTTAGCCAATTTACAAAATGACTCAAAATGCAACGAAATTAGTGCTGCTGTGACCACAAAAAGACCCCTTTACCTCCCAAATCCCTTTTCCTTTCAAGAGCTAAACACATCGCTTCCATTTTAAATCATAAATTGTAATTATTTAATTTGGATGTTGAGTCCATCTCAAATACAGATGAGAGGAAGTGACTTGTTTAATGTCACAAAGCATGTGGCACAGGAAACCTGATTCCATGACAAAATGACCAGCTCCTCCCTAGAAGCGTTCTCTCTGTGAATCTGGAGATGCTCGGGGTCCTTGGGGAGCCTGAACTTCAGGGGGTGATTTCAGCCATGGTGCAGGCTTGGATCACATCTCCTTTTGGCAGACTTTTTTTGCTCATCTGCAGAAGGTGAGGTTGGACAGGTGAATTCTGAGGTCATAGCTATTGCCATTCTTCTTGGAGCCCATGGCTTGTTTCCTTGGATTGTTTTGATTTGTCCCCGATCTCCAGGTTTTGGTGTGGAGGGAGAGATCTGGGCTGGGCTGATGAGCTCTGGCATTTGCCCAAAGGACCAGAAGTTGACAGAACCAAGAATCCATTATAAGTTGCCAATTTAGCACGATCTTCTATTAGGAGTGTGAATGTCTGTAAAGAAGGCATGGGGGGAAATGTAACTTCATGAGAAAGGAAAAAGGAAACGTATCTTGGCACTATTATCCCTAATAAATGGATCAAGAGAGAGGTCTGCTCTGGATCACTGCTTGAAAAATCAAGGTTCTTACTGGCATTGTTACACCATAGAGTGTTTTCAAGCAGCAAGTCAACGGAAACAGTGAGAGAGTTGGAATGCTCCCTGGAGGGGAAGCAGGAAGTTTGAGATATGTTTTTCTCTTGACGTTGCCCACGATTTATTGAATATTATCTTTCTAAATCACTTAACTTCTTCATATCCCAGAGTCCTGAGCGATCAAGAGGAAAGAATTACATAGGCTCTTTTCAACACCCCTCAGGCTGTTGTTAAAGACCAATTAGTTTACGCTTGAAAATCTTTTGTGATTTGGGGGACGCTATATGATAGAAAAGAGATCGGTACTCCCTCGTTTATATAACAAATACTCACTAAGCGCCTATCAGATATAAGGCCTTGTTTTAGACACTGAATCATCACTATTATATTATTTTATATTTTTAAATTATCTTGAGATTTTTAAACATGTCTAACTCAATCTGTTGTTTGGCGCTCACTTGCCGAAGGGAATTCAGGGCCCTGAATGACGCCATCTCCACCTCTCACTTTTATTCAATTACAACAGTAACCTGAATAATGCAAAATCCGTTCTAAGCCATCAATCATAGATGACAGCCTGGGCTGGTTTCCTGATCCTTGATTTTCCATTTTAGTGACATTAGTGCTGCCAGGGCACAAAAGCATCATGAGAAAATTAATCTGTGACCTGTCATTGATGACAAAATTACAGACAACACCTCACACACACACTTCTTCCCTGCTCCCTGTTCTAACCTCTCATTTCAGGGGCTTGGTCTCAGGGCTCCAACTGCACATGCATCCCAGGTAATGGGAGGTGTGATTTCTCATATGGACTTGGTGCTGCCTCTAACACAGAGCATATGTGTGGGCTCCTGGGTGACGGCGCTCCAGCAGCTCAAAGAGGGTGTGGAGCAATCTTCATTTTCATCACAGACCTGCTATATAAAGTTGAAGGCTAACCAAATTTTTTGGAACACCATTTGCTGTTGGGATGGGTGCTTTTTCCCATTAGCATCATAAGCCATTGTCTGCCAGAGAAGTCCCAGTCACTCATCCTGTAGCTCTGAGAATCATATTGCTTTTCTGGTAGGTTACATAACTTCTTGAAAGTTAGTCATAATACATTGGATAACCCCATGTTCACCCAGCTACAATTATGCTTTGACCCATGGCCTGAATAGTAGATTAAGGAGCCTTACATTTTTTGCAAATGTTTGCATCAGAGACTGAATTTAAGTTTTCACAGTTGATCTAAGCAGATGACATTCTAAGATCATAGTATTGGTTCCAAGACACTTTTCACTAAGACCCTCAAGAAGACAGCAGGACTGCAATCACTCATCCACTTAAGCCTGTCAGGAAGGAAGTAGCTTATGAGAGGAAGAGGACTGTTATGTGAAATTCCATAAGATTTTGGACCAAGACTATTACCTGTCACTACTTTTCAAATATTGAGAGAAAAAAAACTCAACACTCTCTATTATTCCCCTGTCTAAATGCAACCTGCTCTTCTATTTATCCAACTCACTGAAGAAATTGTGTTTCGCTGCTTAGAAAACTGCAAGACCATCTACCAGCAAATCTTATATTAGGTGTAGTGTTTAGTCTGTGAGAATGTGGCTCATGTTGCACGCATTTTGCTATAAGTCACTATGCAGTTGGCGTTTCAAGTGTCTAGGGAGCAGGAATTGTGGAGACACAACTAAATTAATTAGTGGCCTCATTGACCCTATTGAGAAACGGGCTGACTTTATAGAGTGTGTCCTGTAGTTTTGTCTTATGTGCATCCATCCCCCTTTCAGGTAACAGTGCCCCTTCTTTTTGGAGATCACTCTTTCCTACTACATGGCCTGGGTATCCTGCCTTCTGCTCAGCGATGCTAATCTGCTTTATGCTGGCCAGTCAGAGTGCCATATTACCCTGGCCACAGTGATTTGTTTAGAGATGGATTACATGAACCAAGCAGGGCCAATCAGAATCTTCACTGGGATTCATATGTGGAAGTTAGAAAAGAGAAGTCCTCCTCTCTCTAGCATTAGTAATTTGGGAGGCTGTGAGTCCAAGGCTCTGTGTAGCCATCTTATTGGCCATATGAAGATAATTCATCTGGGAATGGAGCCAAGTAGAGCAAGTGGAGCTGGGGGATGGAGACAAGGCATAGCCCTGGCCACCTCCCTTGAGCACTGATTTTATCAGCCAAGCCTGGCTTGAAGCCATCCAGAGAACCCATCCTTAAACTGATGCCTGATTATGAGAGCCAAACACAATCAACTCAACCTTTTATTAACATGATTATCAGATTTCTGTCACTTGCAATTGAAAGAGAACATCTATTATGTGCCAGGCAACTGGCTAGGCACCATTTTCTCTGTATCCCTCTTAATCTTCACAGTGTCCATAGGCATAAGAGAATACCATTCCCATTTTACAGATCTGAATACAGAGATTGAGAGAAGAGTGAGAACTCACCCATGGTCCCATGACTAGTGAGTAATGAATTTGGCTTCACACCCAGGCTGTCTGAGATCTGTCATCCCACCAGAGGGGCTCTCTGAGTAATTTGTCCTCCCTACCTTTCAGTTTTATCTCAGGAAACCCAACTAAATTGGTGCGTGTTGTAAATACATAAACAGAAAGGCTATAAGGAAATGGAAATGAAGCTGTCAAAGTGGAAGCACGCTTTGGAGTATGTGCCACTCTGAAAAGTAGCCAGCTTCGTTTCTGGACATTGACATTAAGTTCTTCCTGAGACTTCTATCTGACTGCATTTTACATAAAATTATAAAATGCAAAGTTATCTTTTTAAATTAGATCGAAGCAGTTCACAAAATGTGCCCCACAGAGTTGTTATCAAATGGGAAGGAGAAGAAATCACTTGGAGGGAAAGATCATTCCTGATTTTCTTCCATAACTGGATTAGGACAGATTAGGATTAGATTAGATTAGAAAAGACCATTTTCAGGGTTCCCTTCCCATCAGGAACATAAATCACACTCACATTAAGCTCTTAAGAGGCTTATCTGTGGCTTTTTGTGCCTACTTCATGCCAATTTTCTAGCATTTGGCCAGAAGACGTTAATCTGGAAATAGGATATGCTAAATTGGATATGTAGATACACAAGCATCTATTTGCTCTCAAGTCTCATGTTCAACAAAGGCTGGAGGAAAAGGACAACAGAAGCTTCTAGGTTGTGAAATTGCTTTATATGTTAATTAGCAAGCTACATTAAAATTAACCCATTTTAGGAAAATAGAAATAAAAATAATGATAATTACCTCAGTGAGCATCTATTACGTACTAGGTACTTGACATCCATTTTCCCGAAATGCTTATGAAGACCTTTCAAAGTAGTGATGATTAGGACATTAAGACAAAGAGGGTAAATAACTTTCCTGAACTCCCTCAAATCAGGAAAGTAGGGTTCATTCCAAGATCTCTCTGGTTCCAGTGTCTGACATCTTTCTGCTTTGCTATGTGACCACTCTGTCCAAGCTCTGGACCCTACTCTGCCATGCTTGTAACTGGAAACCATGATTGCTACAGCTGTGTATACTAATAAAGACATAAATTATCTAAGCAGAAGGTGCCTCTGTGAATTTTATGAGCCCACTGGTTGTTAGGCTGGATTAGACTGTCCTGGCTGTATGGTTAAAATCACATCAAAGCACATGCTTTGTCATTAGACAGACATAGGTCAGAGTCCTGGCTCTGGACTAACTAGCTGTTTGACTTTGCGAAGTCTCTGTCCCTCTCTGGGCATCAACTTTCTCAACTGTGAAATGGGGCTAATTAGCAGCTTCAGAGGGTTGAGGAGAGACTACATGTGAAGTCCTTGGCATGAGACTTGCCACAGAGCAATAGAAAGTTGAAATCCATTTTTAATATTTGACTGATGACAGCTTTTAAGTAAGCTTCATCCCTCTCTTTTATTTCCCCTTTTGCCCCCCCATCTGAGCAAGCTGATAAGAAAGCCTGGGTGGTCTGTCATTTAGAGCTGATGGGAGATTCAATATACTTGAGCCTCTGAAACTCTTATCTGGCCCTACCCCTTAGCCACAATAAAAGCCTCAAGCCAGTTTCCTTTCCTTGCTCTCTAACTATTTTCAGACCAGCTTGGGATGTTTGCTCTGCTCTTTGCAGAAAGCCTTATTGTATAAGCATTTAACCTTTTCATACTCTTGGTGTATGTGTGGCATCATCAGTCTTGACATATGGAACAAGTGTTGGGTAGGCGGGGGCCCTCCTGTTTCTGTAGAATGTCCATAACATGAGTATGTTAGGGATAATTATTATTAAAAAGTTAAAGTTTGGTTTTAAAATTACATGCAAGAGCTCATAGCTAATAATATTTGACTCAAACTTACACACTTATTTGACCATATCTAATCTGGAAAGAATGGGCAGTCAAGTAGGTGGTAGGGTTTTCAGTAAGGCTGGGGGGAAGGGTTGTTTATTCCAGTAGAGTGCTTGCTGTCTCCAATTCATTTCTCCTAGAGTGTGAATCAAATCAACCTAGATCTTTGGAGGCCTCAGAGAAATGCACTGGATAGATAATTTGCATTGTATTTTCCTCAGGAAATCAATAAATCACCAGGTATGTATTGAAAACTTACAAGATCAGTCTCCTGAAGGGAGTATGGCCTGAAAACACTAGTTCTTATAAATTCATGGCACAATAATTCTGTCTTATTTTTCTTCTCCAGAACTTAGACAGTGAACTGTCCTAAGATTATTTTAATCTTCTCCAAATCATCTAGCCAAACAGTGAATACAGCTGTGCCTACAGAACAATTTTTCCTGATGTAAATAATTGTTGTTAAAACAAAAGGAATATAATTTATGATTGATATGGTTTGGATCTACGTCCGCACCCAAATCTCATGTCCATATGTAATCCCCTGGAGGTGAGGCATAGTGGGAGGTAATTGAATCATGGGGGCAGTTTCTAATGGTTTAGTACCATCTTCCTAGTGTTGTTCTCATGATAGAGTTGTCATGAGATCTGGTCATTTAAAAGTGTGTGGCACCTCCCCCTACCTCTTTCTCTTGCTTGGACCATATAAAAGTACTAGCTCCCCCTTCATCTTCCACTATGATTGTAAATTTCCTGAGGCCTCCCCAGAATAAGTCACTATGTTTCATGTACAGCCTTCAGAACTGTGAGCCAATTAAACCTCAGGTCTTTCTTTAGAGCAATGCAAGAATGGATGAATACAATGATTTTAGTTAAATCAACAGTAATGTCAGGAGATTTTGGGAACTCTGCATAGATGATTGGGCTCAGAGTTACAGAGCCAAAAGTATAAAATTTGGCTGCTTTATGCTCTTGTTTGTGTGCAAAGATGCATATTTTTCAAAACAACGAAATAAAGGATGCAAGTTTTCAATACCAGGGAAGCACATTCAAGCAAGCTCTTTCAGAGTTAGTTAACTTTCCCCATACACAGACAATGATCTGTTACTGAAATGGGATCTGGAAACAAATGCACAGGGGGAACACCTCAGGGAGCAGAGAAGAGTCATTAAGTACAGAAATCAAGCCCCCCAGGCCCCTAATGACAGCGCTGTATCTTGGTAACAGACATCCATTGCCATGTTCCTAGACACCTAGCTCTTTTACAAGAATTTGACTTCAATACAAAAATTCTTTCTTACTGTCATAAGTAATTTTTTTAACATGCTGGTTCCCCTTAAATTGGTTTTGCAGGACTCACTGTATACTCTACTACCATAAAAAGTTATTCATAAAAACTAATTTGCTTTTTCCCCAAAACGTATATATTTTTTCTCACTAGGGAGAGAAAACTACAGTGAAGAAAGTGCAAATTAGACATTATTTTGCAGTTAGTTGACTAGATGTTTCTTTTTGCATTTGACTATCTAAACTTTTCCCTATCCTTCAGAACAGAGATTCATGTACATAGCTCTTGTATCTCTTCTTCCTTCCCTTCCTTCCCTCCCTGCCTCCCCTCCCCTCCCCTTTCCCCCCTCCCTCCCTTCCTCCCTCCCTCGTCCCTTCCTTCCTTCCTTCCTTCCTTCCTTCCTTCCTTCCTTCCCTCCTTCCTTCCTCTTTTTTTCTTCTTTTTCTTTCTTTTCTCTTTTTTTCCTTCCATCTGTCCATAACTAAGGCTCTACTATATGTCAGGCTATGGTTTATATCTAATGTGTTGGTTACTTAAAGACCACAAATGAATGAATGAATGGATGAGCTGGAAGAGGAAGAAAAGACAACCAATAAAGAGTAGCTTCATTGCTTTAGAAGGGGAGGTGAAATGGTGAAGTGATCAGGATTATGGCCATTACTGTTGGATATCCTCTCCAGCTACAGCCTGTTGCCATCTTTTCTTCTCAGGCACACTGATCAAAAATCCATGATCACCATTTCCATTTCCTGGTAAGACTCTTTAATCTGCCTTGGACCATTATTATCCGCCAGAAGCGTCTTACTGATAGTGTCTAAACTACTAAATTAATGGATATTTTTCAACTATAACTTTGCTTGAAATTAGAAGAACTCTATATTCTTGAATAATCTCTTTCTCTGTTTTTAATAATAGAAAGCACTTCTTGCTTTCAATCTTCTTTGCGGGCTTATTCTCCTTTTCCTGTTCATGACAAATTGGAGCTCATTAAACTTCATCATAGATCATTTTCTTGCTTCTTGCTGTCTTCTTAAGCAACTGCCTTGTGGCTTCAATTTCATCATCTGTATGTTGATGACTTACAAATTTATATCAGTCAAGGCCTCCTTTGTAATTCCCCACTCAACTTCTCCATTAGTGATTCAAAAGCATCTTACAATCCCTGTATCCAAAGCCAAACTCATGATTTCTTTCTGCCTTCCAAGCTAAGCCACTCCCACTGTCTTGCTCTTAATGAATGACAGCAGTCTAATTAGATCAGCCAGAAATCTAGGGTCATCCTCCACAGCTCCCTTTCCTATATTCACTCACCATAAAATTATATGATGTTGCCTCCTAAATATCTCTCAAAACTGTCCACTTCTATTTTTACTTCCAACCCCTATTTTCTTTTCCTGGTTAGCCCCAGCTGATTGTTCAGATTGCAGCAGAAGCAACTCATCCTTGGGGAATGAGCCTTTTCTGACCTTCCAGGCTAGGTGAGGTGGAGGAGTTGTACATTTCATAGTACCACTCCCTGCTTCTTCACTTATCACAGTTTATAACCCTACACTGAATTTTGTGATTCTTTGGTTAATATCTCTCTCCTTCAAGAGAGCAAAAGCTGGCCTGACTTTGTTCCCATTATATTCTCAGTATTCTAGAACTGTGCCCAGGACCTAATAGTCACTTAAATATTGTTGTTTAGTGTAATGAGTAAAATCTTAGCTCTGCCATTTAATGAGGACTTGAGCATTTTGTTTTACTTATTGTTATTTTTGTTGTTTTCCTCAAGCCTCTGATTCCTTGTTTGTGAAATGAAGGTGTAATTTCCACACTCTCAGGGTTTGTGTGAGGCTCACATGAGATAATGTATTTGAAATATTTCTTTTTAAAAGTATATAACCTTTTATGATATGCATAATTTTTGATATATGTATAAGAAATATATATATATACACATTGTGAAATAATTTCCTCAATAAAGCAAATTAACATATCCATCACCTCATTTATTTACTATTTTCTTTCTTTTATTTTTGGTGGCAAGAGCACTTAAGATCTACCCTTTTAGTAAATTTCAAGAATACAATACAGTATTAACTACAGTCATGTTGACATTGTCAGACATATACATTAGATACACACACACACACACACACACACACACACACTCCACATTCATCCATTGATGGGCGTTCAGTTTGTTATTTTATCTTGGCTGTTGTGGATAATGGTGCAATGAACATGGCAGAACAGATGTCTCTGCAATATTGATTTTATTTCATTTGGCTATATACCTAGAAGTGGGATTGCTGGATCACAAGGTCATTCTATTTTAAATTTTTTGAGAGTCTTCCATATCGCTTTGCTGAATGGCTGTACCAATTTACATTCTCACAAGCAGAGTACATGGGGTTCCATTAGTATGTCTTATTTTGAGAACTATCTATTTAGGTGTTTCCCCCTTTTTAAAGACAATTTTCTAGAGCAGTTTTAGGTTCACAGCAAAGTTGAGAGGAAGGTACCGAGATTTCCCATATACTCCCTGCCTCTTGCATAGTCTCCCTGATTATCAACATACCACAACAGAGTGGTACATTTGCTAGAGTTGATTAACCTATATTGACACATCACCATCACTCCAAATCTACAGCTTACATTAGGGGTCACTCTTGGTGTTGTACATTTTATGAATTTGGACAAATGTATAATGACATAGATTCATTATTATACTATCATACTAAGTATTTCCACTGCCCTAAAAGTGATCTAAGCTCCACCTATTTATTCCTTCTGCACCCCTCAATCCCTGGCAATCACTGAACTTTTTACTCTCTCCAAAGTTTTGCCTTTTCCAGAATATCATATAGTTGGAATCATATAGTGTGGAGCCTTTTTCAGATTGGTTACTTTCACTTAGTAACATGCCTTGAACATCCTTCCATGCTTTTCATGCTTTTATAGCTTATTTCTTTTTGGTGCTGAAGAATATTTCATTGTCGGGATGTACCACAATTTATTTATTCATTCACCTACTGAAGGACATCTCAATTGCTTCTAAGTTTTAGCAAATATAAATGAAGATTTTATAAATATACACGTGTAGGTTCTTATGTGGACATGGGTCTTCAACTCCTTTGGGAGATACCAAAGAGTATGATTGCAGGATTATATGATGAAAGCATGTTTAATTTTGCAAAAACCTACCAAACTCTCTTCCAAAGTGGCTGTATCATTTTGTATTCCCACTAGCAGTGAATGAGAGTTCTTGTTGCTCTACATGCTTATCAGCATTTGATATTGTCAGTATTTGATATTGTTAGTGTTCTGGAGTTTGGCCATTCTAGTAGGTGTGTAGTAGTATCTCATGATTGTTTTAACTTGCGTTTCCCTGGTCATATATGATATAGAGCATCTTTTCATATTCTTACTTGTCATCTGTATATTTTCTTCAGTGAGGCATATATTAAGGTCTTTGGTCCAATTTTTAGTCAGGTTGTTTTATCTTTGTTTTTTAATAATTCTTTGTATATTTTAGATAACAGTTCTTTATTAGATATGCCTTCTGCAAATATTTTCTCCCAGTCTGTGGCTTATATTCTTTCTCTTGACATTCACAGAGCAGAAGATTTTAATTTTAATGAAATTTCACTTATCAATTATTTCTTTCTTAGATCATGCCTTTTTTATTGTATCTAAAAAGTCATTGCCAGACACAAGGTCATCTAGGTTTTCTTCTATGTTACTTTCTGGGTGTTCTATAGTTTTGCATTTTACATTTAGACCTGTGATACATTTTGAGTTTTTGTGTGGGGTGTAAGGCCTGTGGCTATAGGTTTATTTTTTTGCATGTAGGTATCCATTTGTTCCCTGGCTCCCCCAACAGTTTGTTGAGAAGACAGTTCAACTCCATTGAATTGCCTTTGCTTCTTTGTCAAAGATCAGTTTATTATGTTTATGTGGGTCTATTTCTGTGCTCTCTATTCTGGTCCATTGATGTAGTTGTCTAGTCTTTTGTCAATGCTGTTGTGATTACTGCTGCTTTACAGTATGCTTTGAAATTGGCTAGTGTCAGTCCTCCAACTTTGTTGTTCTCTTTCATTATTGATTTGGCTATTTTGGGCCTTTTGCCTCACCATATAAAATTTAAAATCAGATGGTCAATATCCACAAAATGTCTTGCTGGGATTTTGCTTAGGATTACATTGAATTGATAAAGTAGGGAAGAACTGATGTCTCCATTTATTTAGTTCATATTTGATTTCTTTCATCTGAGTTTTGTAGTTTTTCTCATAGAGATCTTATATGCATTTTGTTATGTTTATACCTAAGAATTGCATTTTTGGAGGCTCTTGTGTAAATTGTATTGTCTTTTAAATTTCAAATTCCACTTGTTTGTTACTGGTTTATAAAAAAGCAGTTGACTTTTATATACTAACCTGTATCTTGCAATCTTGCTACAGTCACTTGTTAGTTCTAGGGGATTTTGTTGTTGTCGTTATTGTTGATTCTTTCAGATTTTCTACATAAGCAATCATATCAATGGTGAATAAAAATGATTTTTAAAATTCCTATCTATATACCTTTTTCCCTTTTCTTGTATTATTGCATTAGCTAATATTGCATCATTCCAGTAGGAGTTGAAAAAGAATGGTGAGAGAAGAAACCCTTGCCTTGTTCTTGATCTTAATGGGAAGCTTCTAGTTTCTCATTATTAAGTATGATGTTAGTTGTAGGTTTTTGTTGATATTCTTTATAAAGTTGAAGGAGTTTCCCTGTAGTCCTAGTTTACTGAGTGTTTTATTATAAATGAAGGTTTTATTTTGTCAAATGTTTTTTTCTGAATCTGGTATAATCATGTGATTTTCTTTTTTAGCCTGTTGATGTGGTGTGATATATTAATTGATTTTGGAAAATTAAATGAGCCTTGCATATTTGGGATAAATTCCACTTGGTTGTGGTGTCTAATTCTATTTCTGTCTTGTTGGATTCTCTGTTAATACTTCGTTGAGGATTTTTACATCTATATTCATGAGAGATATTGGTCTACAGTTTTCTTTCCTTGTAATGTCATTGTCTGGTTTTGATATTAAGATATTTATTACTGGTCTCATAGAATTAGTTAGGAGAATTGGTATAATGTCTTTTCTCTTCTGGGAGAATTGTAGAGAATTGGTATAATGTCTTCTTTAAATGTGTGGTCAAATTCACCAATGAACTCACCTGGGTTTAGTGCTTTCTGTTTTAGAAGGTTAATAATTATTGATTCAGTATCTTTAATAGATATTGGTCTATTAAGATTGTCTATTTTTGTGTGAGTTTTGACAAATTGTGTCTTTCAAGACATTGATCCATTTCATCTAGCGAGAAATGCCCATTAAAATGATGTATAATATAACCACATTTATTTAGGAATGTATTCTAATATCAAATGGCAAATTCTAACAATGCAAAAGCCACAGTTACTTTTGCACTTACCTAATACATATTCTTCTCAAGCTCACATGGAACATTCACCAAGATAAACCATATTCTATACCATAAGACTCACCTAAACAAATTTAAAAGTATAGAAATCATACAATATCTGCTTTCAGGCCACAGTGGAACTACAGTATAAATCAATAACAAAAACAGAAAAATCTCAAAATACATAGATTGAACAACAAACTTTTTTTTTTTTTTAGACAGAGCCTGGCTCTGTTGCCCAGGCTGGAGTGCAGTGGCGTGATCTCAGCTCACTGCAAGCTCTGCCTCCCTGGTTCACACCATTCTCCTGCCTCAGCCTCCCGAGTAGCTGGGACTATAGGTGCCCCCCACCATGCCCAGCTAATTTTTTGTATTTTTAGTAGAGACAGGGTTTCACCGTGTTAACCAGGATGGTCTTGATCTCCTGACCTTGTGATCTGCCTGCCTTGGCCTCCCAAAGTGCTGGGATTACAGGCGTGAGCCACTGTGCCTGACCTTATTATTCTTATAATGTTCCTGGGAGCTGTAGTGATGTCCCCTCTGATATTAGTGATTTGTGGCCTTTCTCTTTTTTTTCTTAATTAGCCTGGTTAAGGTTTATACATATTATTGATCTTTTCAAGGAATCAGCTTTTGGTTTCATTGATTTTTTTTCTATGGATTCCTGGTTTCCAATGTCATTGATTTCTGTTTTAACTTTTATTTATTTATTTATTTATTTATTTATTTTCTTCTGCTCACTTTGGATTTAATTTGCTTTTTTCTAGTTTTCTAAAATGGAAGCCTAGATTATTGATTTTATATTCTTTCCTAACATATACATTCAATACTATATATTTTTCCTTCAAGCACTGCTTTTGCTCCATCCCACAAATTTTGATAAGCTCTATTTTTATTTTGATTTAGTTTAAAATATTTTTAAATTTCTCTTGAGATTTCTTCTTTGATTCATGTTATTTAAAAGTGTGTTGTTGGCTGGGCACAGTGGCTCACGCCTGTAATCCGGCACTTTGGGAAGCCTAGGCAGGAGAATCACCTGAGGTCAGGAGTTAGAGACAAGCCTGACCAACATGGAGAAACCACATCTCTACTAAAAATACAAAATTAGCCAGGCATAGTGGCACATGCCTGTAATCCCAGCTACTTCGGAGGCTGAGGCAGGAGAATCGCTTGAATCTGGGAAGCAGAGTTTGCCATGAGCCAAGGTCACGTCACTGCACTCCAGCCTGGGCAAGAAGAGCGCAACTCCATCAAAAAAAAAAGTTTGTTGCTTAATCTATGTATTTTGAGATTTTTCTGTTTTTGTTATTGAAGTCTGCTCTGTCTGAAATTTATGTAGCTACTTCTGCTTTATTATGATTAATGTTAGCATGGTATATTTTTGCCACCCATTTACTTTTAATGTATTTGTGTCTTTATATTTAAAATGGGTTTCTCACAGACAACATATAGTCAGGTCTTGTTTTTTGATCCACTCTGACAATAACTACTTTTAATTGTTGTATTTAAATTATTGACATTTAGACCACTGACATTCAAAGTGATTATTGTTATAGTTGGGTTAATATCTATCATATTTGTTACTTTTTAATTTGCTATTCTTGTTCTTTGTAACTATTTTCATCTTCCATTCTTTTTCTGCTTTTCACAATTTTAATTGAGCATTTTGTATAATTCTGTTTTCTTTACGTTATAAACCTGTTAGTTTTACTTTTGTGTTTTTAGTTTTTTTAGTGGTTGCTCTAGAGTTTGCAATGTATATTTATAACTAATTCAAATCTGATTTCATATAAAACTATACCACTTCACAGGTAGTGTAAGCAGCTTATAATAACAAAATTATTCTAATTTCTTCCTACCATCCCTTTATTAATACTATCATTTATTTCACTTATATATAAGCATATATAAAAAATATAAACATTGTTGTTATTATTTTCAATAAACTCTTATCTGTTAGATTAAGAATAAGAAAAATAAACATTCTATTTTACCTTCACTTATTCCTTCTTTTATGTTCTTCCTTTCCTTATGAAGATCTGAGTTTCCTACATATATTAATATCCTCCCCTCTTAAAAAAATACTTCTTTTAACATTTCTTGCAAGGCAGGGCTACTGGCAATAAATTCTTTTAAGTTTTCTCTGAGAAAGTATTTCTCATTCACTTTTGACAAATAAGTTTGCAGTACAGAATTATAGATTAGTAGGGTATTTTTTTCTCTGTTAACACTTCAAATATTTTTTCTTTACTGTTTTTTTTTTTACTTGTACGGTGTCTGAGGAGAGATTGGATGCAATTCTTATCTTTGTTCCTTTATAAACAAGTCTGTTTTTTGCCTCTAGTTTCTTTCAGAAATTTTGTTATTATCTTTGATTTTTTGTTTTGAATATAAATGATTTGCCTTGGTGCAGGGCTTAAATTTTTGTTTTTGTTTTTGTTTTTACATTTATCTTGCTTGGTGTTCTGTGAACTTCCGGGTCTGTGGTTTGGTGTCTGACATAAATATTAGGAAATTTTCACTCATTATTGTTTTTAATATTTTTCTGTTCCTCTCTTTCTTCTCCTTTTAGTATTTCTGTTAAATGTATGTTACAACTTTTATAGTAGTCTCACAGCCCTTTGACATGCTTTTCTATTTTTTAAGTTTCTCGTTGCTTTTATTTTTGAAGTTTTCTATAGATAAATCTAAAGCTCAGAGATTCTTCCCTCAGCCATGTTCAGTCTACTAACAAGACAATCAAGGCTGTTCTTCATTTCTACTACAGTGTTTTTTTTTTTTTTATCTCTAGCATTTCTTTTTAGTTCTGTTTTAGGATTTCCATCTTTCTGCTTACATTTCTTATCTGCTTACATTTCCTTAGCATACTAACCACTATTGTTTTAAATTTACAGTATGATAATTCAGACATTTCTGTCATGTCTTGCTCTAATGCTTGTCTCTTCAAATTGCCTTTTTTTGCCTTTTAGTAAGCCCTGCACATTTTTTTTTGATAGTTAGACATCATGTTCTGGGTACTATGCCTTTAGGAATGTGGTAGTAAAGTGCTGAGGTGAGGAAAGTGTTTCATAGTTCTATTATCAGGTCTCAGTCTTTTAACTTTTGTACTCTAAGCTTTACTAGCGCTCCTCAGTTTCTCTCTCTGGTTCCCTTAAGTGGGACAGAATGACTAAAACTGGCTAGAGTCAGGTATTTCCCTTTTGCCACATGAGCTAGGCACTGATAAAACCCCAGTAGGTTAGGGTTTTGTTAAATAATTTCTCTTGAGGGCCGACCTTGGTAAAAAGAATAGAGTGCTGTGGTGTACTTCAAAAGGGTTCTTTTTCTTCCTCTGGCAGAAGCAAGAGGAGATTTTCTCTGATATTTACTGTGAGAACCTAGTTTAGTTCCTGGAGATAAAACTCACAAAATTGTGGGGATCCCCATATGACTGACCACCCCCTGCTGCCTCCAGAGTTTTAAACTCTCAGATTGGTCCACACTGTGCTTCTAGCAATTCATCAATTTCAGGTAAGGTTTTATTACTCCACCTCCTTAGGTGGGAACCACTCCTGATTCTTTTCTCTAGTAAACTGTGACTCTCTGTATTCACCCATCTGTCTCTTCAATTTTGGGGGCAGTGGTTTGCCGTGTGTTCTCACCTCTCTTGTAGACTAAATAAGAGTTGTTAATTTTTTCAGCCTGCTGAGCTTTTTTACTTCTTGTTATACTAGAGTGGTAATTTTCAAGTTCCTTCCATGTGAAAACATAAACTGGAAGTCTCTCTTTGCCTGTCTTTTTAATTGAGTTATTTGTTTTTTTGTTATTGAGTTATATGAGTGATATGGTTTGGCTGTGTCCCCACCCAAATCTCAACTTGAATTGTATCTCCCAGAATTCCATGTGTTGTGGGAGGGACCCAGGGGGAGGCAATTGAATCATGGGGTAGGTCTTTTCCATGCTATTCTCGTGATAGTGAATAAGTCTCATGAAATCTGATGGGTTTATCAGGGGTTTCCACTTTTGCGTCTTCCTCATTTTCTCTTGCCAACACCATGTAAGAAGTGCCTTTCACCTCCTGCCATGATGCTGAGGCCTCCCCAGCCATGTGGAAGTGTAAGTCCAATTAAACCTCTTTTCCTTCCCAGTCTTGGGTATGTATTCATCAGCAGCATGAAAACAGACTAATACAATGAGCTACTTGCATATTTTGGATACTTACTCTTTATCAGATACCTAGTTTGAAAATATTTACCCCCATTCTGCAGGTTACCTTTTTAATCTTTTAATTGTTTCTTTTGCTGTGCAGAGCTCGGTGTGGTTTGATGAAATCCTACCTGTCCATTTTTGCATTTGTAATCTTTGCTTTTGATATCATATAAAAAATATTATTGTCCAGATCAATGCCAAGAGGATTTTGTCTATGTTTTCTTGCAGCTGTTTTATGGTGTCATGTCTTAGGTTTAAGCCTTTAATCCATTTTTAGTTTATTTTTGTATATGGTATGGGATGAGTCCAATCGTATTCTTCTGCATATGGACCTCCAGTTTTCCAAACAACATTTATTGAAGAGACCATTCTTTCTTCATTGTGTGTTCTCAACAGTCTTATCAAAGATCAACTGGCTACAGATGCATGGATGGATGTATTTCTGAGTTCTCCATTCTGTTCCATTGGGCCATAAGTCTGTTTTTATGCCAGTAGCATATTGTTTTGATTACTGTAGTTTTACCGTATATGTTTTGAAGTCAGGTAGAGTGATGCCTCCAGCTGTGATCTTTTTGCTCCGATTACTTTGGCTATTGGGGTCTTTTGTGGTTTCATGTGAATTTTAGGATTTTTTTTTTCTATAAAGAGTGCCATTGGCATATTGTTTTTGTTTTTGCGGGTACATAGTAGACTTATATATTTATGGGTTACATGAGATATTTTGATACTGGCATGCAATCCATAATAATCACATCATGGGAAATGGGGTATACATCACCTCAAGCATTTATCCTTTGTGTTATCAACAATCCAGTTATACTCTGTAGTTATTTTTAAGTGTACAATTAAATTATTTTTGACTACAGTGACCCTGTTGTGCTAGCAAATACTAGGTCTTGTTCATTCTAACTACTTTTTTGGAACCATTAACCGTCCTCATTTCCTCCCCACTTTCCATGCTACCCTTCCCAGCCTCTGGCAACTCTCTTTCTACTCCCTATCTTCATGAATTTAATTATTTTAATCTTTAGCTCTGCAAATAAGTAAGAAAATGTGAAGTTTGTCTTTCTGTGCCTGGCTTATTTTACTAAACATATGCCCTCCAGTGACAGGATCTCATTCATTTTAATGGCTGAATAGTACTCCATTGTGTATAAGTACAACATTTAATAAATCCATTCTTCTGTTGATGGACACAGGTTGCTTCCAAATGTTGGCTATTGTGAATAGTGCTGCAAATAAACATGGGGCTGAAGATATTACTTAAAAATACTGATTTCCTTTCTTTTGGATATGTATCTAGTAGTGGGATTGCTGGATCATATGATAACTCTAGTTTTAGTTTCTTGAGGAACCTTCAAACTGTTCTCCATAGTGCTTGTATTAATTTACATTCCCACCAACACTGTATGAGCGTTCTTTTTTCTCCACATTTCTCGCCAGCATTTGTTATTGCCTGACATTTGGATAAAAGCCATTTTAACTGGAGTGAGGTGATATCTCAGTGTGGTTTTGATTTGCATTTTTCTGATGATCAATGATGTTGAGCACCTTTTTATATACCTATTTGCTAATTGTATGTCTTCTTTTGAGAAATGTTTATTCAGATCTTATGCCTATTTTTAACTGGATTGTTAGATATTTTTCCTGTAGAGTTGTTGGAGCTCCTTGTATGTTCTGCTTATTAATCCCTTGTCAGACGGGTAGTTTGCAAGTATTTTCACCCATTCTATGGGTTGTTTCTTCAGTTTGTTGTTTCCTTTACTGTACAGGAGCTTTTTAATTTGATGTGATCCTATTTGTCTGCTTTGCTTTGGTTGCCTGTCCTTGTGGGATGTTTCTTAAGAAATCTTTTTCCAGGCCAGGCTCAGTGGCTCATGCCTGTAATCCCAGCACTTTGGGAGGCCAAGGCGGGTGGATCACAAGGTTAGGAGATTGAGACCATCCTGGCTAACACAGTGAAACCCCGTCTCTACTAAAAATAAAAAGAAAATTAGCCAGACGTGGTGGTGGGCTCCTGTAGTCCCAGCTACTAGGGAGGCTGACACAGGAGAATGGCGTGAACCCGGGAGGCAGAGCTTGCAGTGAGCCGAGATCGCGACACTGCCCTCCAGCCTGGGTGACAGAGTGAAACTCCGTCTCAAAAAAAAAAAAAAAAAAAAAAGGAAAAAAGAAAAAAGACATCTTTTTGCAGTCCAATGTCCTGGAGCGTTTCCCCAATGTTTTCTTGCAGTAGTTCCATAGATTGAGGTCTCAGACTCAAGTCTTCAATCCACTTTAATTTGATTTTTGTATATGGTGAGCTATAGGGTTCTACATTTTTTTTGCATATGAATATCCAGTTTTCCCAGCACCATTTATTGAAGAGACTGTCCTTTCCTCAATATATATTCTTGGCACTTTTGTTAAAAATGAGTTGACTGTAGATATATGAATTTATCTCTGGATTCTCTGTTCTCTTCCAATAATTTATGTGTTTGTTTTTATGCCAGTCCTATGCCATTTTAATTAATATAGCTCTGTAGTATAATTTAAAGTTGGATAATATGATTCCTTGGGTTTTGTTCTTTTCTCTTAGAATGATTTCAACTATTTTGGGTCTTTTGTGATGCTATATAAATTTTAGGAGTGTTTTTTTCTATTTTGCTGAAGAATGTTATTGGTATTTTGACAGGGATTGCATTAAATCTGTAGATTGCTTTGAGTAGCATGGATGTTTTAGCAATATTGATTCATTCAACTCATGAATATGGAATATCATTTTTTAATGTCTTCAAATTTTTGCATCACTGTTGCACAGTTTTCATTGGAAAGGTCTTTCATTTCTTTAGTTATGTTAATTTTTGGATATTTTATTTTATTTGTACTTATTGTAAATGGGATTACTTTCTTGATTTCTTTTTCAGTTTGCTCACTGTTGGCATATAGAAATGCTACTGATTTTTGCATGTTGATTTTGTATCCTGCAACTTTACTGAACTTGTTTATTAGTTCTAATTTTTTTTTGATGGAGTCTTTAGGTTTCTCCAAATATAAGATCATATCATCTGCACGCAAGGATAATTTGACTTCTTCCTTTCCAATTTAGATGCCCTTTATTTCTTTTGTGTGATTGCTCTAGCTAGGACTTCCAGTATTATGTTGAATAACAGTGACGAAAGTGGCGATCCTTGTTGTTCCTGATCTTTGAGGAAAGGCTTTTAGTATTTCTCCATTCAGTATGATACTAGCCATGGGTCTGTCATATATGGCTATTATTATGTTGAGGTACATTCTTTCTGTATCCAGTTTTTTCAGGTTTTTTTTTTAATCACAAAGTCAGGTTGAATTTTCTCTAATGCTTTTTCAGCATCAATTGAAAGTGTCATTTTTTTTTTGTCTTTAATTTTGTTGATTTGGCATATCACATTGATTGATTTGCATATGTTGAACCATCCTTGCGTTCCTGGGATAACTCCCACTTGGTGATGATGAATAATTTTCTTAATGTATTGTTGAATTCAGTTTGCTAGTATTTTGTTGAGGATTTCTGCATCAAAAGTAATCAGAGATACTGGCCTGCAGTTTTCTTTTTTTGATGTGTCTTTGCCTGGTGTTGGTATTACAGTAATACTGGCCTCATAATAAAACTTTAGAAGTATTCCTTCCTTTCTAGGAAGATAGAAAGAAATGAAAGAAGGAAGATGCGAAACAACCAGCAAACAAAAAAATGGGCAGGAGTGAGTCCTTACTAAATAACCATTACATTATCTTGCTGAATTGACCCCTTTATCATTATGTAGTGACCTTCTTTCTTTCTCCTTATAGTTTCTATCTTGAAATCTATTTTGTCTGATATAAATATGGCTACTCCTGCTTGTTTTTGGTTTCCATTGGAATGAAATATCTTTTTCTATTTCTTTATTTTCAATCTATGTGTGTCTTTATAGGTGAAGTGTATTTCTTGTAGGCAACAGAGTATCAGGTCTTTTTTTTTAATCCATTCATCTACTCTATTTCTTTTGATTGGGGACTTTAGTCCATTTCCATTCAATGTTATTATTGATAAGTAAGGACTTACTTCTGCCATTTTTTTTCTTTGTTTGCTTGTTGTTTTGTGGTCTTCCCTTCTTTCATTCCTTTCTATCTTCTTTTTAGTGAAGGTGATTTTCTCTGGTGATATGCTTTAATTTCTTGCTTTTTATTTTTTGTTTATCTGTTGTATGCCATTGGGATTTTGATAGTAATTACATGGAATATGTAGATCACTTTGGGAAGTATGAACACTTTAACAATATTAGTTATTCTAATCCATGAACACAGAGTGTCTTTCTATTCATCTGTGTCTTTTTAAATTTACTTAATCAATGTTTTATAATTTTCAATGTACAAGGCTTTCAACTATTTGATTAAGCTTATTCCTATTTTATTCTTTCTGTTGCTATTGTACACAAATTTGTTTTCTTAATTGTTTTAGATAGTTTATTGTTTGTATAGAGACATATTACTGATTTTTGTATGAAGATTTTGTATTTGGTTATTTTACTGAATATATTTATTAGCCACAATAGTTTTTTGTTGTTGTTATTGAGTCTTTATAATTTCCTATATATACGATTGTGTTTTCTACCAACATAGATAATGATACGTCTTCCTTTCAGATCTGAATGCTCCTTATTTGTTTTTTTTGTCTAATTACTTGGGCCTTCTGGTACTAGGTTGAGTAGATGTGGTGACAGTAAGCATCCCTGATTTGTACTGGAGCTTATTTTAAAGAAAGAGCTTTTAGTTATTTCCCATTAATTGTGTTGTTAGTTGTGGGCTTTTCATATATTGCCTTTATTATGTTGATGTAGATTACTTTCATACCTCTTTTGTTGAGGTTTTTTATCACAAATGAACATTGAATGTTGTCAAAAGCGTTTTCTGCATCAATTGAGATGATAATGTGATTTTTAGTCTTCATTCTTTTAATGTGCTGTATAACATTGATTGATTTGTGTATGCTTAGCTATCCTTACATTTCAAGGATAAATCCCACATGGCCATGTTATGTAATCATTTTAATGTGCTGTTGAACTTGGTTTGCTAGTATTTTACTAAGAATTTTTACATCTTTGTTTATTAGGGATATTTTGCCTATCATTTTCTTTTCTTGTGATGTATTTGTTTGCCTTAGTATCAGGATAATGCTAGCCTCATTAAATAAGTTTGAAAGTGTTTCTTATTCTTTTATTTTTTTAAACAGGATTTATGACAAATTGGTACTAATTCTCCTTTAAATGTTTAGTAAAATGCACATGTGAAGCCTTCTGGTCTTTGGCTTTTTAGAGAGTGAGAGGTTTCTGATTACTGATTTAATCTCCTTATATATTATTGGTTTGTTCAGACTTTCTATTTCTTCTTCATTCAGTCTTGTAGATTATACATTCTTAGGGGTTTGTCCATTTCTTCTAGGTTATCCAATATATTGGCATATAATTGTACGTAATAATTTCTTATGTTTTTAAATTTATTTTTATTTATTTGAGTCTTGTCTCTATTTTCTTAGTTTGTCTAGATAAGGGCTTGTCACCTTTGTCTACCTTTTTGAAAAAAATCTTAGTTGCATCAATGTTTTAATTGTTTTTCTATTCTCTATTTGATTTATTTCTGCTCTGACATATATTATGTCCTTGCTTCTGCTAACTTTGGGCTTTGTTCCTGTTTTTCTAGTTCCTCAAGATATAAAGTTAAGATATTTATTTGAGTTAGTTTTTTTCTTTTTTAATGTAGGCACTGATCAGAATAAAGTTTTCTATTACTATTACTTTAGCTGCATTTCATACATTTTGGTGTATTTTATTTTTATTTCCATTTGTCTTGAGATATTTTAAACATTTTCTTTTGAGTTCCTCTTTGACCCAATGGTTGCTTACGGGAGTGCTGTTTAGTTTCCGTGTATTTGTGAATTTTCCATTTTCTTTTTCTTTTTTTTTGCTAGAGTGTACTAAAAGTCTTTACTGATAAACTGCATATGTTTTGAAAGTATAATGCAATAAGTTTATAGGGAATAAAATATAAATTTTTCACTTATAAGATTGTGTTAGTTCATTTTCACACTGCTGATAAAGACATACCTGAGACTGGGCAATTTACAAAAGAAAGAGGTTTAATGGACTCACAGTTCTATGTGGCTGGGGAGGCCTCACAAATATGGTGGAAGGGGAAAGGCAAGTCTCGCATGGCAGTAGAAAAGAGAAGAGAGCTTGTGTAAAAAAATTCCCCTTGTTAAAATCATCACATCTCTCAAGACTTATTCACTATCACAAGAATAGCACAAAAAAGCCCTGCCCCCATGATTCAATTATCTCCCATCAGGTTCCTCCCACAACATGTGGGAATTATGAGAGCTATAACTCAAAATGAGATTTGGGCAGGAACACAGCCAAACCATATCATTCCACTCTTGGCCCCTCCAAATCTCATGTCCTTACATTTCAGAACCAATCTTGCCTTCCCAACAGTCCCCCAAAGCCTTAGCTCATTTCAGCATTAGTTCAAAAGTCCACAAACATCTCATCTGTGACAAGTCCCCTCCACTTATGAGCCTGTAAAATTAAAAGCAAGTTAGTTACTTCCTAGATACAATGGGGGTACAGGCATTGGGTAAATACACCCATTCCAAATGGGAGAAATTGGCCAAAACAAAGGGGCTATGGGCCCCATGCAAGACCAAAATTCAGCAGGGCAGTGAAATCTTAAAGTTCCAAAATGATCTCCTTTGACTCCATGTCTCACATCGAGGTCACACCGATGCAAGAGGTGGGTTCCCATGGTCTTAGGCAGCTCTGCACTTGTGGCTTTGCAGAGTGCAGTCTCCCTTCCAGCTGCTTTCATGGGCTGGCATTGAGTGCCTGTGTCTTTTCCAGGTGCACAGTGCAAACTGTCCGTGGCTCTACCATTCTGGGATCTGGAGGACAGTGGCCCTCTTCTCACAGCTCCACTAGCTAGCCCCCAAGTGGGGACTCTGTATGGGGGGGGTCTACATTTCCCTTCTGCACTACCCTAACAGAGGTTCTCCGTGAGCACCCTGCCCCTGCAGCAAACTTCTGCCTGGACAACCAAATGTTTCCACACGTCGTCTGAAATCTAGGTGGAGGTTCCTAAACCTCAATTCTTGACTTCTGTGCACCTGCAGGCTCAATACCATGTGGAAGCTGCCAAGGTTTTGGGCTTACAGCCCCTGAAGCCATGGCTCAAGCTGGACCTTGGAACTTTTAAGTCACAGCTGGAGCAGCTGGAATGCAGGACACCAAGTCCCTAGACTGCACACAGCAGAGGGACCCTGGGCTTGGCCCACAAAACCATTTTTTCCTCCTAGGCCTCTGGGTCTGTCATGGGAGGGGCAGCCACAAAGGCCTCTGACATGTCCTGGAGACATTTTCCCCATTGTCTTGGTGATTAACGTTTGGCTCCTGATTACTTATGCAAATTTCTGCAGCTGACTTGAATTTCTCCCCAGAAAATGGAATTTTCTTTTCTATCACATTGTCAAGCTGCACGTTTTCTGAACTTTCATGCTCTGTTTCCCTTTTAAAACTGAATTTCTTTAGCAGCACCCAAGTCATCTCATGAAATCTTTGCTGCTTAGAAATTTCTTCCACCAGATAACCTAAATCATCTCTTTCAAGTTCAAAGTTCCACAAATCTCTAGGGCAGGGGCAAATTGCTACCAGTCTGTTTGCTAAAACATAACAAGAGTCACCTTTGCTCTAGTTCCCAACAAGTTTCTCATCTGCATCTGAGACCACCTCAGCCTGGATTTCATTGTCCATATCATTATCAGCATTTTGGTCAAAGCCATTCAACAAATCTCTAGGGACCTTCCCACATTTTTCTGTCTTCTTCTGAGCACTCCAAACTGTTCCAAGCTCTGCCTGTTACCCAGTACCAAAGTTGCTTCCACATTTTCAGGTATCTTTACAGCAGTACCCCACTCTACTGGTACCCATTTATTATATTAGTTCATTTTCACGCTGCTGATAAAGACATACCTAAGACTGGGCAATTTACAAAAAAAAAAGAGGTTGAATGGACTCACAGTTTCACATGGCTGGGGAGGCCTCACTTTCATGGCAGAAGGTGAAAGGCAAATCTCACATGGCAGAAGACAAGATAAGAGAGCTTGTGCAGACAAACTCCAATTTTCAAAACCATCATATCCCTTGAGACTTATTCACTATCATGAAAATAGCATGGGAAAGCCCCAACCCCATGATTCAATTATCTCCCATGACGTCTCTCTCACAACATGTGGAAATTATGGGAGCTACAATTCAAGATGAGATTTGGGTGGGGACACAGCCAAACCATACCAAAGTTTAACATATAAATGATATTTAGAAAGCATTGTCTTGAGAAGTGTTGTTTGATAGTGTTTCAACTTGAGGAAGATATGAGGCTCTCAAGTACAGCATTTCTTTCACCATTAATGAGAGAGAATCCAAACTTTCTGTGAAGAGAAGGTAAATCTCACATTTCTTGGTGTGTTCCAGGGTCTCAAATATTTATTAGATATGAAAGAGCCAACCATGAAAGAGCTGACTGCTGTGTCTAGCATGTGAAAGTAAAGGAACTGCAGCCCGGGGAGCAGCTCCCTTGGATCCACTGACCTCAAAGATCATCAGATAGAGTTGAGATCAGTGGATGGGTAAATACAGCCTGGCAGCTCAACAGTCCTGAATGGATGGGAGGAAACAGTGCTACTTTAAGACCCAGGCCCATTCTCAAGGGAGGGACCAGCAAGCCTTGGCTCTTGGCCTCTTGACAAGTTTGGAAAAGCTCCTTGTAATGGGATGAGTCTCATGGAAGAATCAATATCTTTAAAATGGCACTACTGCTCAAAGCCATTTACACATTAAACACAATTTCTATCAAACTATCAAAGTCATTTTTCATATAATGGAACAAAAAATTAGCCCAAAGGGCCCAAACAATCCTAAATGAAAAGAAGAAAACCAGTGGCATCACACCACCTGACTTCAAACTATGCTATAAGGCTACAATAATCAAAACAGCATGGTACTGGTATAAGAACAGACACACAGACCAATGGAACAGAGCAGGGAACCCAGAAATAAAGTCACACACCTACAACCACTTGATCTTCAACAAAGCCAACCAAAAAAGCAATAAGGAAAGGACTTCCTATTCAATAAATGATTCTGGGATAACTGACTAACCATATGCAGAAGAATGAAACTGTACCCCTACCTTTCACCATATACAAAAATTAACTTAGAATGGATTAAAGATTCAAATGTAAGACCTCAAACTATAAAAATATTTGAAGAAAACCTAGGAAATACTCTTATTGACATTGGCCTTGGTGAAGAATTTTTGGCCACCTACCCAAAAGCGATTGCAATAAAAGTAAAAATTGACATGTGGGACCAAATTAAACTAAAAAGCTTCTTCATAGGGAAAGGAAATACCAACAGAGTAAAAGGAAAGAAAATGTTTGCAAACTATGCACCTGACAAAGTTCTAATATCCAGAGTCTATAAGGAACATAAATCAACAAATTACAAAAAATATCCCTTTTAAAAAGTGGGCAAAGAACTTGAACAGATACTGCTCTAAAGAAAATATACAAGGAAGCCAACAAACATATGAAAAAATGCTTATTACTAATCATCAGAGAAATGCATATAAAAATTACTATGAGATACCATCTCACATTCAAAATGGCTACTAAATAAAAAGCAAGAAATAAAACAGATGATACTGGCAAGGCTGTGGGGAAAAGAGAATTCACAGTTGGTGGAAATAAAAATTAGTTCAACTACTGTGGAGCACAGTCTGGAGATTCCTCAAAGAGCATAAACAGAGCAATCATTTGACTCAGCAATTGCATTACTGGGTATATATCCAAAGGAAAAGAAATAATTCTACCAAAAAGACACATGCACTTGTATGCTTACTACAGCACTATTCAAAATAGCAAAGACATGGAATCAACCTAGGTATCCAACAACTGGATAAAGAAAATGTGGAACATATACACCATGGAATACTATGCACCCTTAAAAAGGAATGAAATCATGTCCTTTGCAGCAACACGGATGCAACTGGAGGCCATTATCCTAAACGAAATAATGCAGAAACAGAAAACCAAGTACTGAATATTCTCACTTATAAGTCGGAGCTAAACATTGAGTACACCTCCAGTTTTCTGTTATTGATTTCTGTTTTTGATTGTTATTGATTTCTGGTTTCATTTGACTGTGGTCAGTAAAGATACTTGGAATAATTTCAATCTTCTTACATTTGTTAAAACTTGTTTTGTGATCTAGCACATGATCTATTCTGGTGAATGTTCCAAGTCCACTTGAGAAGAATGTGTACCTTCTAGTGTAGGGTGGGAAGTTCTATATATGTCTACTAAGTCCATATGGTCTATAATGTTGTTCAGGTCAGCTATTTCTTTATCGATATTATGATTAGATGTTCTATCTGTTATTTAATGTGTGCTTTTGAAGTCTCCTGCTATTATTTTATTTATGTCAATTTCTCCTTTATATCTGTTAATATTTGCTTTACTTATTTAGGTCCTCTGATATTGGTTGCATATCTAATTGTTATATCTTACTCTTAAATTGACTCATTTATTATCAGATAATGTCCTTCTTTGTCTCTAGAGACAGTTTTGTCTATGTATAGCCACCCCTGCTTTCTTATGGTTACCATTTGCATGGAATATGTTTTTCTATCCCTTCACTTTCAACCTACCCATATCCTTCAATCTAAAGTGAGTCTCTTGTAGACATCATATTACTGGATCTTTTCTTATCCATTTAGCCACTCTATGCCTTTTGATTGATGGGTTTAATGCATTTACTTTTAAAGTAATTGTTAAGTGAGTTCTTACTATTGCCATTTTACTGATTTTTTTTGTTTGTTTCACAGTTGTTTTGTTTCTCTTTTTCTATCCTTGTACTCTTCCTTTGTGATATGGTGTACTAGGCTTGAATTGCTCCAAATACCTAAGACTGGGTAATTTGTAAAGAAAAGAGGTGTAATTGCCCCATGGTTCTACAATCTTTATAGGAAGCTTGGTGCTGGCATCTGTTTGGCTTCTAAGGAGGCTTCAGGAATCTTCTAATCATGGCGGAAGGTAAAGTGGGAGCCGGCACATCACATGGTTAAAGCAGAAGAGAGTGAGAGAGACAGAGAAGCAGAGAGAGAGAGAACACCACACACTTTTAAACAACCAGATCTCTTGAGAACTTACTATCATGAAGGCAACACCAAGCCATAACGGAACCACCCCCCTGATCCAAACACCTCCCACCAGGTGCCACCTTCAGCCACTGGGGATTACAATTCAACATGAGATTTGGATGGGGACAAATATATAAACTATATCATATGGTAATATTTGTATGATTTGCTTTGATTTTTTCTCTTTATATTTTGTGTTTCTATTATAGGTTTTTTCTTTGTGGATATCTCAAGGCTTTCATGATATATCTTAATTATAACTAACCATTTAAAGTCAAAAACAACTTAACTTTAATCACATACAAGAAGTCTAAAATTTAGCTCACTGTACTCACATTTTGTGTTCTTATAGTCAGAGTTTTCTTTTTTTTTTTACATTGTATGTATACTACAAGGTTTTCACCTTTTAAGTTTTGTACTAGGATTCAAAGTAACTTATGCACCACCGTTACAATGTTATGTTATACTGTATTTGTCTATATATTTATTGTCACCAGTAAGATTTATACTTTCATATGCTTTTGCATTGCTGTTTAGCATGTTTTCATCTCAATTTAAGTAACTCCTTTAAGCATATATTGTAAGATAGATAAAGTAATGATAAACTCCCTCAGTTTTTGTTTGTCTTGGAAAGACTTTATCTCTCCTTTATTTTTAAAGGATAATTTTTTTCAAGTATAATATCCTTAGTTGGAATTTTTTTTCTCTGAGTATTTTGGATATAGCATTCCATCCTCTTCTGGCCTACAAGGTTTCTGCTGAGAAATTTTCTGGAAGTCTTAAAAGCATTCCCTTATATGAGACAAGTTACATTTATCTTCTTTCAAAATCCTCTCTTTGACTTTGACTTTTGGCAATTTAATTATAATGTCTGTCAGTATAGACTTCTTTGTGTTCAATGTATTTGAGGTCCTTTGGGATTCTTGAATCTGGATGCCCATTTTCTTCTTCTGATTTGATAATCTTTTGGTCATTATTTCTTAAATAAATTTTCTTTTTTTTTCTTTGTCATCCATCTTGAGCATTCGTAATGCATATATTAGTTTGTGTAATGGTGTCCCATAAATTTATCGTCTTTCTTCATTGTTTTTAACATTTCTTTTTTCTCTTATGACTGATAAGAATCAGCAAACTCAAAGACAGATCATTTTATTGATCAAAATGAATTTTTGACTTCATTTATTGTATTCTTCAGCTCTATAATTTCCATTTTCTTTTTAATGATTTCTGTCTTTCTTTAGCTTCTAATTTTTTTATGCATTGTTTCCCTGACTTTGTTGAGTTGTCAATCTGTGTTCTCTTGTAGATCACTGAGCATTTTAAAAATAATTATTATGAATTCCTTCTCAGGCAATTCACAGATCTCCATTTTGTGGGGTTGTTTACTATAATTTTTTTGTTTTTTGTTGGTGGTGTCATGTTTCCTTCTTGTGTGTATCCTTGCGTGGGTGTCTACCCATTTGGAGGAGCAGTCACCTGTTCCAGTCTTTGGGGACTGACTTTGATAGGAAAAATTTTTTACCTGTAGGTGGGCACAAGGGCACTGGCTGGTTGGTCTGCATAGTGGTGTTGGATCTGGCATCAGATCCAGGGATGTATAGGGATGCAGGTTCCAAGAGTGCATTGAGGCACTGGTTCTGAGGATGTGTAAGGGTTCTAGTTTGGGGGCATGTAGCAGTGCTGGGTATAGTGGGGGTGTGGTAGCATTGGATCTGGTATGTATGCAGTGGGGCTGGGTCATGGGTTTTCCAGCAGTGCTGGGGTCTGGTGTGCATGTGGAGGCACTGGATCCAGGGGCTGTTTGGTGGTGGTGCCAGGTCCAGAAGACAGGGGCATGTATAGCTGCTCTGGATCCAGGTTAGTATAGAAACATGATTTCCATTAGCTGGGATCTGTGTTGTTGAAGACTGTGGGAGTCTTTGGCAGAGAGAGCTGATGGGGGTTTTCTATTTTTATTTTCCTCTATAAGGAAAAGCCACATCCAAGGGGATTCCTTTTGTTACTGAGTTGCGTCAGCTAGGGGACAAGGGAACACAGGTAAGATACTTCCTACACTTTTATATGTGTAGGAATGCACATATAAAATCTCAGTTTTAGTGCTTGACTGGGTTGCTCCAGCTTGTTGATTTTACTTTACAATTCTCCCAGAGCTATTTTTATCCATGAATGTTGTTATTGTTTCTGTGGAGTATCTGTTTGTTTGGGCTGCTATAACAAAATACAGACATACCTCAGAGATATTGCAGGTTGTATTCCAGAGCACTGCATTAAAGTGAATATTGCAAGAAGGTGAGTCACACAATGGTTGTGGTTTTTCAGTGCATATAAAAGTTATGTTTATACTATACTGCAGTAAATTAAGTGCAAAATAGCATGATGTCTAAATAACAATATACATACCATCATTAAAAGATACTTTACCGACTGGGCACAATAAAGTATTGTGGCTCATGCTTGTAATCCCAGCACTTTGGAAGGCTGAGGTGGGAAGACTGCTTGAGCCTAGGCGTTTGATTCCAGGCTGAAAAACACAGCAAAACCCCATCTCTACAAAGAAAAAGAAAATTACAAAAAATTAGCCAGGTGTGGTGGCACATGCCTGTAGTCCCAGCTGTTCAGGAGACTGAGGTGGGAGGATCACCTGAGTCTGGGAGGCTGAGGCTGCAGTGAGCCATGATTATGCCACTGCATTCCAGCTTGGGTGACAGAGACCCTGTTTCAAAAATAAAAAAATGTAAAATAAAAAAACTCAAAACAAACAAAAAATACTGTGTTGCTAAAAATTGCTGACAGTCATCTGAGCCTTCAGTGAGTCATGATCTTTCTGCTGCTAGAGGGCCTTGCCTCTGCATTGATGGCTGCTGACTCATCAAGGTGGTGATTGCTGGAGGTTGGGTTGACACTGGAAATTTCTTAAAATAAGACAACAATAAAGTTTGTCGCATTAATTGACTTATTTCCACAAAAGATTTCTCTGTAGCATACAATGCTGTTTGATAGCATTTTATCCACAGTAGAACTTTGTCCAAAATTGGAGCCAATCCTCTCAAACTCTGCTGCTGCTTTACCAACTAAACATATATATAATATTTTACATTTTTTGTTGTCATTTAAACAATGTTCACAGCATCTTCACCAAAAGTAGATTCCATTTCAAGAAGCACTTTCTTTGTTCATTCATAAATGCAACTTCGATGAAATTGGGCACGTTCAGGGTGGTATGACTATAGACTATAAGTGCAACTTCATATCCTTTCAAGTTTTATTATGAGATTGCAGCAATTCAGTCACATCTTGAGGCTTCATTTTAAATTCTAGTTCTCCTATTATTTCAGTCACATCTGCATATGCTTCTTCTGTTGACGTCCTAAACCCCTCAAAGTCATCCATGAGAGTTGAAATAAACTTCTTCCAAACTTCTGCTAATGCTGATATTTAGACATCTTCCCATAAAATGAATTTAATGGCAGCTACCATGGTGAATCCTTTCCAAGTTTTCAATTTACTTTGCCCAGATTCATCAGAGGAATCACCGTCTATGACAGCCATACCCTTACAAATGTACTTTTTAAATAATATTTGAGAGTAAAAATTGCTCCTTGATCCATGGGCAGCAGAATGGATTCTGTGTGAGCAGGTATAAAAACAACATTAATCTTCTTGTATATTTCCATCAGAGCTCTTGGGTGATCAGGTACATTGTCAATACGCAGTAATATTTTGAAAAGAATCTCTTTTCTTTTTCTAAGCAGTAGGTCTCAACAGTGGTTCTAACATATTCAGTAAACTGTGATATAAACAGATGTGCTCAAATCCAAGCTTTGTTGTTTTATTTATAGAGCACATGCAGAGTAGATTTGGCATAATTCTTACTGGCCCTAGGACTTTCAGAATGGTAAATGAGCATTGGCTTCAACTTAAAGTCACTAGCTGCATTAGCCCCTAACAAGAGAGACAGATTGTCCTTTAATTAAAGCTTTGAAATCAGGCACGACTTCTCCTGTCTAGCTATCAAGGTCTTAGATAGCGTCTTCTAATATAAGGCTGTTTTGTTAATATTAAATATCTGTTGTTTAGTGTAGCCACCTTTGTAAATATTCTCAGCTAGATCTTCTGGATAACTTGCTGCAATTTCTCCATCAGCAATTGCTGTTTAATATTGCAATTTTGTTATGAAAATAACTTCTTTCCTTAAATCTCATGAACCAACCTCTGCCAGCTTACAATGTTTCTTCTACAGTTACTTCAGTCTTCACAGAATTGAAGAGAGTTAGGACTTTGCTCTGGATTAGCCTTTGGCTTAAGGGAATGTTTTGGCTGGTTTGATCTTCTATTAAGATCACCAAAACTTTCTGCATATCAACAGTAAGGCTGTCTCGCTTTCTTACCATTTGTGTTCACTGGAGTGCACTTTGAATTTCCGTCAAGAACTTTTCCTTTGTGTTTACAACTTGAGGCTGTTTGGCATGGGCTTTTGGCTTATCCTGGCTTTTGACATGCCTTATTCACTAAGCTTGATTATTTCGACATGTGACTCTTCCTTTCACTTGGACACTTGAGGCCATGCTGGGTTATTAATTGGCCTAATTTCAGTATCATTGTGTCTCAGGGAATAGAGACACTCAAGAGCAGAAACATAAGTGGGGGAACTACTGGTCAGCGGAGCAGTCAGTGCACACACAACATTTATCGATTAAGTTTGCCATCGTATATGAGTATGATTTGTGCTGCTCCCAATCAATTGCAATGCTAACATCAAAGATCACTAATCACATATCACCATACAAATATAATAATAATGAAAAAGTTTGAAATATTGCAAGAATTACCAAAATACAACATAGTGACATGAAGTGAGCATGTGCTGTTGGAAAAATGACAGATAAACTTGTTCGATGCAGGGTTGTCACAAACCTTCAATTTGTGGAAAAGGTAATATATGCCAAGCTCAATAAAGCAAAGTGCAGTAAAGCAGGTATGTTTATACCATAAGCTGGGTGGCTTGAAAACAAGAGAAATTTAATTCTCACAGTTTTGGAGACTGGAAGTCTGATATCAGGGTCTCAGCATGGCCCAGCCCCTAGTTAGAGTTGCCTTCTGGATGGCAGACTGCCTACTTCTTGTTGTGTCATCACATGGTAAATGAGATGAACTATCCATCTGGAATCTCTTTTATAAGGGCTCTAATACAAATATAGAGGCTCCGCCCTCATGATCTAATCTCTTCCTAAAGGCTCCACTTTCTAATACTATCACCTTGGGGGACAGGATTTCAGTGTATGAATTTGGTATTGGGGGAGGTGGGCAGGACACAAACTTTCAGCTCAAAGAATGGTGGGATGAGGGCTGGAATCTCCTACTGCACCATTTTGTTGATGTCACTCCCTGAAATATTTATTACCAAATTGCTCTTGAACATTCAGGAAATGGCTACTCTCCCCATATATGAAATACAAAAATATTATCAAGCAGAGCAACTTTGGGATTCAGATGAGGGAAAGAGCAGTTTATGACTTGGAGTCTCTAGGAAAGAAGGTTCTGTGAAAGATCAGTTGGATTCAAGACCATCTTTAAAATATGCTGTTGGGACCTGAATATGAGCTCTTTGACCTTCAAACAAATTCAGAGCAAGCACCACTCAGATGAACAAACAGTGAAAAGAGACGCCTGAATAGAAAGTTTCAGAGCACTTTGGGAGGCCGAGGCAGATGAATCACCTGAGGTCAGGAGTTCGAAACCAGCCTGGCCAACATGATGAAAACCCGTCTCTATTAAAAATACAAAAATTAGCTGGGCGTGGTGGTCAGTGCCTGTAATCCCAGCTATTCGCGAGGCTGAGACAGGAGAATCACTTGAACCCCAGAGGCGGAGGTTGCAGTGAGCCGAGATCACGCCATTGCCCTCCCGCCTGGGCAACAGAGTGAGACTCCATCTCAAAAAAATAAAAAATAAAAAAAACCCCAAATACCTAAAAATAGGCAATAGTTCACCTCCGACTAACCAGTTTTGTAGAAAACACTCACATTGGGGTTACTTTGCATATTTGCATTTCTTAACAGGTAGGCGTATTTCCTGGGTTCCAATAACAGTCAGAAGGGATAGAAGGGCAATAACTTCTAACCTTCAACTACTCCACATGATGAGAATGGCAGAACCTTGCAACATGTGCAGTATTAGTATTCCGGTAAAGACTTTGGGAAATTGGAGGTGCCATAGCATTAACTGGGACTATACTGTGTTGCCTCCTGCTTTAAGAATCTATCTCCAAGAGAAAACTTTTAATATCATTTGCCGCTAAATAAATCTCTAACTGTTGTGTCGTGTTCTTTCTGTTCATTAGCGCTATGATGTGTTGTCCACATAAATTGGATATGATTAGAATCCACTACATTGCACAAGTAAGCTTTCTAGGTGGAAGAGACTGTATGCACAAATGCATGAAGGCAGGAAGGTAGAAACATATTGAAGGAAAGGTATTAGAAATGTAGTGCCCAGGTGTGATGGCTCACAGCTGTAATCCCAGCACTTTGGGAGGTTGAGGTGGACGGATTGCCTGAGGTCAGGAGTTCGAGAACAGCCTGACCAACATGGCGAAATCCCGTCTCTACCAAAAATACAAAAATCCAGGCATGGTGGTGCATGCCTCTAATCCCAGCTACTCAGGAGGCTGAGGCATGAGAACTGCTTGAACCCAGGAAGTGTAGGTAGGTTACAGTGAACCACGATCGTACCACTGCACTAGAGGCTGGGCAACAGAATGGGGACTCTGTCTAAAAAAAAAAAAAAAGTAGTATTCAAAAGGAAGTAAAGGAAGATAAATTAAAAAAGAAAACTTGGAAGTAGATCAGGAACGGTCCTAAATCGTTGTCCAAGGAGGTTTAACAGAATCATTAAAGACTTTTAAGCAAATAACTATCAAAATTACTTACATTTATCAAGGTTGGGGCAGTATAATATACCAATTAATAACTCATTCTTTGAAGTTAAACTATCTGGATTCGAATTGCAGCTCTACTATTTTCTTGCTGTAAGATTTGGGCAATGCACTTATATTTTCCATGCCTCAGCTTTTCCACCCATAAAATGGAAATAATTGTAGTACCTATTTCATAGGGTTCTTGTTGGCATCAAATGAAGTAACAGATGTAAAGTGCTCAGAGTGAGTCCTTAAAAATATTAGCTATGGTAAAGGAGAATTTTCATTCTCTTGGCAAGAAACAACAAATCATTTTTTAGCAAGAGAGCTCTTTTGTTGAGGAAAATGCTTTGATATTTCCCTTGAAGCTGAGTATCCAGAACCTCTACAATTGTGGGTACGTACTGAGGATTCCTAGAGAGAAGGTATCTGTACTATAAAATAAAAGAAGAAAAGGAAAGATTTAGGGAGAGAGTGGATGCATTCGGCTTTGAATTTGTTGAGCTTGTGTTGTCTCTATGAGGACTGAGTGCACATTTTTAGTATGCATATAGGAACATGCATCTAGTATTTAAGAGTGAGTTTGGGGTCAAAACTATATATATAAAAAGTTTCTTCAAAATAATCATATTTGATATTTTATGCATTTTACCTAGTTTGGGTCACTTAATTTATAACCGAAATCACTGATGTTTTTTCTTTTATGCCAGGTATTTTAAGAGTTGTATATGCACCTTATCTCATTTAATCCTCAAATCAATTACTTGAGGTTGCATTTTTCTTACTAAACACATGTAAAAATTGAGACATAAAAGATTAAGTGTATTTATATCACAAACCACTTTACAGTGCTTATGGCATGGCAGATACCCTATTAATCCCTTTACAAATGTTAAGCTATTTAATCTTCATAAAATCTCTGTGAGGTAGGTACTACTAATTGTCTTTGAGTTATGGGTGAAGAAACTGTGTCCAGCATCCCACTGTTAAGTGGCTGAGCTGAGATTTTATCCCACACAGACTGAACCTTGAGCCCATGCTCTTAACCTCTGTTATGCTGTCTCTCTGAAGAACTTGCCTGAGTCCCAAAACTTTAAGTAGATGATGCAGGAGTCCACGCTGAGTCTGCCTCATTGCAAGACCATTGAATATACTCATTTTCTCCCCCAAATTAGTCACCACTCTGGCCAAGAGGGACAGGGGCTGAATAGAAACAATTTCTTATTTTTAGGTTTAGGTCCTCAACTGCCTGGTTCTAGCTACTTCATATCTCATTCTGCTACCTCTCAAATTCTTCTAAGGCAAACCACTGGCTCTATTTTCTGTTTACGTTCTCGTCAATTTCCTTCATTTTATCATGTAAATTTGGTTTCTCATAACCTTCATTGTCAGAACTACATTGAACTACAGCTTTCCTCCTCCATTTTTGACACAGAGAGTCTATGAGTGACTTCTGAGTGACATGCCTTGCAGCTTGACCTAGCTGAAAGAATCTCTATTTCATGAGGACAGTCTCCCTCCAAGATAATTTAGCCTGTCAGGCAGATCTAGGCAGCAGGAGCTGATAAGATTCCTGAGAGAGGATAATGCCCTTAAAGTGGAAGAGAGGTCAGTGGAAGAACTATCTTATTGGCCACTTAATTTGTGCATGCACTATGCTACCTTATTCACATATATTTCATTATTTATAGCATCCTTATATAGTAGGTATTATTGAGATTCATAGAAAAAAATTCCCAGTGTCACTGTGGCTAGAACTGTGGGGAGTTAAGTCAAGCCCAGGTCTGTTCACTCAAAAGCCCATGCTTTCAATTGCACCAAAACTTCTATTGCAAAATGGGGTAAAATAAGATGAGACCGGGTATTGTAACTTGGGGAAACAGCCAAAGGAGGCAAAGAACAATTAGAGATAAAAGAGAAAAACTTGCAGTTCTGTGTGGAAGTCAAAGGGGAGAGTTTCAAGAGAGAACTGTCAATAGGGCCAAATGTTATAATTCTAAGTAGCTATGGACTGAGAAAAGGCCAGTGGGTTTGGTGACTATGAAGATACCAGTTTCAGTGAAGATTGGAGGTAGAAGCCAAGAGCTGGGGAGTAGAGTGATGGGAGAGAATGCAAACTACTTTTCAAAAGTTGCTGTGGGTAAAGGAAGGAAAGGAAAAACATCTTAAAGGAGAGATTTGAGGGAATTGCAGGTCAAGGAGAAGGAATGAGGACAGAAGTAGACAGACAAAGCTAGAAGAACAAGGGAGGGATGGATGCAAGGACATGAGAAATGTGGGACAATGTAAAGAGTGGAAAAATGATTTTTTTAAGGAAAAGATGAAGAGGGGAAGATAGAGAAAAATAATGAGACATTTTGAAGTGAAAGTAGAAAAATGGGAAGACTATACATTGGATGACCTTGATCTCAAAAATGTTGGAAGCATCTCAAGAGAATAGAGTTGATAGTGGATTGAGGTTTTGAGAGCAGAGCAATTGGAAGATCTTCAAAAGGGGATAAGGAAGTGTTAGCCAGAGATAAGTAAAAGCATGTGGCAGCAGTGACTTCCAGCTTAATTTGGCGAGGGTGGCATTTTCTATTGAGATTTCACCTTAAAAATATGCCTTGGAGTTTGTTATTGTCCCTAAACCCAAGAATCAGGTCACTGTAGGCATGAGGGATAGAATCAGTCTGCAAGAGATAAAGACATGTCCTAAGTTAAAAAAATTTAAAACAAGATGAAAGGACCTATCACTGCTCTCAAGGAATTTGGCTTAGAATGGAGCATAGTCATGTAAATCAATAGTACAATGCCGTTTAGTAAGCTCTAGGGTAGAGAGATACAGTTGATCCTGAATATTGTGGATTCTGTGTTTCTGATTTCATCTACCTGCTAAAATTTATTTGTAATTAGAAAAATCAATACTCATGGCACTTTTATGATCATTCATGAATATGCACAGAGGAGTAACAAAATTTGAGTCACACACAATGTGCTCGTTCCCAGCAAAGGTAGAAAAAAATTCCTGCTCTGTCTTCTTGTTTCAGCTCTTATAATGTGTCCTTTTTCAGTTCTGCTTAATGATATGTGGGTGGGTTTTTTTTTTTTTTTTTTTTGAATCTTTGTACTTTGTGTGGTATGGCCCTCAAGCACAGTGCTAAAGTGTGCCAGTGTTTCTTAGTACCAAAAGGCTGTGATGCATCTTACGGAGACAATATGTGTGTTAGAGAAGCTTCAGTCAAGCATGAGTTACAGTGCTGTTGGCCACGAGTACAGTGTTAATGAATCAACAAGTATTAGATTTTTTAAACAGAAACACACGTAAAACAAAGTTATGTTAACAGTCAGTTGACAAAAACGTAGCCAGAGATTTGCAGGACCATAACCCTTTCTTTCCTGCAAAAGCTATGCTAATTCAGCATTCACAGTGACTGTATAGAAAATAACTACTGTAAATGAGAATCAACTGTAAATACAAGAATACAAATTGCAATGAAAATAAAGAGAAGAAATTGATCAATTCTTTTTGGAAAGGTTAAATGTCACAAAGGAGATACATTTTCTAAAAGGTATCAAAAGTTTATGAAAGGCCAGGCACAGTGGCTCATGCCTGTAATCCCAGCACTTTGGGAGGCTGAGGCAGGCGAATCACCTGAGGTCAGGAGTTTGAGACCAGCCTGGACAACATGCTGAAACCTGGTCTCTACTAAAAGTACAAAAATTAGCTGGGCATGATGGTGCATGCATGTAGTCTCAGCTACTTGGGAGGCAGAGGGAAGAGAATGACTTGAACCTGGAAGGCGGAAGTTGCAGTGTGCTGAGATCATGCCATTGCACTCCAGCCTGGGTGACAGAGTAAGACTCTGTTTCCAAAAAAAAAAAAAAAGTTTATAAGGAAAACTATGTCCAATCTGCTAAAGGCAGTAGAAGAAAGAGAAGTGACTAATATTTTAATATTCCATCTTTAAATCAAGCTCTTTGTCACACAAAATTTTTAAATTACAGCACAAAGTTGCATGACATTGAAAACACATGTGTTACTCAATTGCATGCAGGATGTTAGCATTTTAAAGAGCTGTTGAGGTGCTATGGGCTTGGAATATCTATTCCTGCCCTGCTGACAGCTCAATGCCTGAGGGAGACTCTCATCTCAGCCTGGGGAATCAGCCTTTCCAGCACCACTTGCCTTTAATCCTGTTGGATCTGAATCATTGAACCTCCACAAAGTTTCTCTGAATTACTAAGATACCATCGCTAATGTGGCATTCCCCAGTAATTTTCACCTAGATTTCATAGGAAGCTATGGTGTTATGAATGAGAAAAGAATACCACCTTTATTAATACTAATGACTTTGTATAGTGTTTGATGCTTTCCAAAACAGTTTACATCATAGCTACCACGAAGACAGTATGAATACTAATACTTACACATGACTATCTGAGGCGCAGTATATTAAATGGCTTTCTCAGTGCACACAGCTCATAGATAGGGTGGCTGAGACTCAAATTCAGGCCTTATGACTCCAAAGTTTATGTTATTCCTGATACTCCAGTGATTTTCTAGTTGGGTTCCAGGATGCTCCTGATTTGCGCTGAGATGACTCAGCGTCTGTGGAGATAGTTGCTGTAGTCAGAAGTATTTGCCTATACATTCTCAATGGCCACTTTAACCAAATCAGCTGTTTTTATTAATTTTTAATTTATTAATGTACACATTTACAAGATTATACACTTCCTTTGAATGAAATATATAACACTTCATTTTAGGAAATGATTTTCTCTGCTTTCTGGAGTTTGAAACTCAGGAACTCACAGCACTGAAAACGGGGAGAATTAATATGAACTAAAAAATAAATAAATCATAGAATCACAAGCTCTTTCATCTGGGAGAGCTTTCTTGGTCTTTTAGTTCAACCTCTTGATTTTGCTGATATGAAAACTGAAAGGAGTAGAGGGGAGTTTCCCAAACTGGGCTGTGAAAAGAAAAATTGTAATTCAAATAACTCGAGGAAGGGCCATTTGCTTTTTAAGGTGGCAGTCTAGCATAGAGGGTAGGCCACAGTCTTGGAGGCCAAAAGATCTTGGGTTCAATTCCACCTTTGTGACCCACTATCTCTGTAGCCCTGGGCAAGTTACTCAACTTCGCTGGCCTTCAGATTCTTCATATATTAAAATGGGAATGGAAATATTAGTTGTTCTGGCTTAAGGGGGCCATTAAATAATGCCCTTGTTATCCTAAATGTGGCTGGAACCCCTTGAAAGATAGCTACAAGAATCACACAGATGGAGATAAAAACTTCAGCTTTATTATTGTTAAGGCTGAATTGAAGAAATATGGTGTGAAAGTTTAACCGCCTGGGCCCCTAAAATATTCTCATTGAATTCAATTTCTTTGCTAGTCCCAGGTAAAGCCTAAGAACAACTTGCCTCCCAGGAAGTGGCAGAGGTTTTCCCCGTAAACTTACCCAATTGAGGATCAGAGACATCTGTGTCCACTTATAAGAGCTATTGCTAGAAGCTATTGCTGAGGGCAAGAAGCTACTACTAAATTCTTCTTCTCAACACCAGCCATTAGTGAAATCTGTCTTCCCTCCTTGGGAAAGAGGACAAGACACCATTCCCCTTTATGGATATTTATATGAGGTGCTATATGTGAAGTCCTTGGTTGATACCCACTGCATTGTATGTTCTAGATATGAAGATAATACACACTGTTGGCAGAAGCAAGGCTGTGAACTCAGACTCTTAGTCCATTACTCTTTCCTTTATGATGAAACAAATGGATATATCACACAGGGTTGGTCAGTTTTCAGTAGAGCTACATTTCCAGCCACACTACATTTTCTGTAGCATAAAACCTGGCAGCAACTCAAGGGCCAAGGTAGCTAACACATACACAGTGCTTCCTTAACTAGTCTGCCAAATATGACCTGGAAATTCAGAAGTAGAGTGTGCGTGCGTGTGTGTGTGTGTGTGTGTGAGACAGAGAGAGAGAGAGAATCTATTGAGAAAACAGTATAGCCCAGTAAAATAAGATAAGAATATGTAGGAGCAATTTTTTAAGCCTCTGTTGTATACAAGGCACTATGCTGAGAATATTACAAACATTATCTTTAGTCTTCATAATAATATTGCACTATGAGTATTATCCTTATTTTGCCAATGAAGAAACATTCAGAAATGAGATTTTAAAATTAGATCTCACTTGTTTCAAGGGCTTGCCCCTTTTACCATTGCATGTAATATCTGCTGCTGTAATATCTCATCTTTTTCTTCTTCAAAGGGGAGTGTGTGGAGAGGGAATGACTGTTCTTTAGGTTTAATAGAAAAACAGCATCAAACTTAATAGAATGCTCAGGAGGGCAGAGATAGACCCCGGCTGCCAAAAACAACTTTCAGAAAGAGTGGATTCTGGATGGAATAATAGGCAACTCAGAGTTCCCACTGTAGGATGACTTCTGTCATTTAGATAAAGTGAATCAGTGCCTTAGACCACAAAGCATCTCCCTACTTAATGACTTAGTGAGGAAAAATAGGGCCAATTAGGAAATTACCTAGAACCAAGTTATCAAAGGAAAAGACACCAAAACTGCCACTACTGTCAGATTGGCATGGCTCTGCCTTGATGGCTCTGCCCAGCAGCAACCAGAGCCCATCTTTGTCTCCAAGCTCTCTGATATGGTTTGGCTGTGTCTACACCCAAATCTCATTTTGAATTGTAATCTCCATAATCCCCACGTGTCTAGGGAGAGACCTGGTGGGAGGGGATTGGATCACGGGGAGGGGGATATCCTCCATGCTATTCTCGTGATAGTGAGTGAGCTCTCAGGAGATCTGATGATTTTATAAGGTGCTCTTTCCACTTTGCTCCTTCCTCTCTTTCTTGCCGCCATGTGAGAAGGTCCAGGCTTTCTTCCCCTTCACCTTCTGCCATGATTGTAAGTTTCCTAAGGCCTCCCCAGCCATGAGGAACTGTGAGTCAATTAAACTTCTTTTGTTTATAGATTACCCAGTCTCTGGGTAAGCCATCCACTAAGCCATCAGAGCCATGCCAATCTGGCAGGAGTGGCAGTTTTAATATCTTTTCTTTTGAAGACTTAGTTCTAGGTAATTTCCTAATTGGCCCTATTTTTCCTCACTAAGTCATTAAATAGGGAGATGCTTTGTGGTCTAGGGCACTAGATTCCCTTTATCTATGTGACAGAAGTCGTCCTACAGTGGGAACTCTGTATTTCTTTATAGCAGTGTGAAAATGGACTAATACACTATCACCGTTTGGCTTTGATGTGGGATTCTTTCTATAGTCAGTGCATTTTCGTCTAAGTTTTGTAGTGACTTGCTTTCAAACTAAGCCATCTTAAATAGGGTGCAGACCTTCTTTTCTCCCTTCCAAGCCCGTTTTCCATTCATCCTGGTATAGGCTAGATTTAGACTGTCAGAGCCCTCAGACAGGGAGAGCACGTCATGGCAGACACAGAGAAAGGGTTTAAGACTGTGTCCAAACTGAGGGCACCAAACATCAAGCAACATTCTCCTCTTGGCAAGACACATTTCAAGCTTCTTTCTTTTAAAAGCAGACTTTTAATAAGCCCTATTAAGAAAGTAACATCTCAGCGGGGCGCTGTGGCTCACACCTGTAATCCCATCACTTTGGGAGGTCAAGGCGGGTGGATCACAAGGTCAGGAGATTGAGGCCATCCCGGCCAACATGGTGAAACCCTGCCTCTACTAAAAATACAAAAAAAAAAAAAAAAAAAAAAAATTAGCTGGGCGTGGTGGTGTGTGCCTGTAATCCCAGCTACTCGGGAGGCTGAGGCAGGAGAATCGCTGGAACCCGGGAGGCATTTGTAGTTGCAGTGAGCCGAGATCACACCACTGCACTCCAGCCTGGTGACATAGTGAGACTCCATCTCAAAAAAAAAAAAGTAACATCTCCATGCCATGTTGATAAACAGAAGCACTGATACAGCCCAGTTCCTGGATACCCATAGGTATGAGTGGTCAGTAGGTGTATATACTTTTAAAATATATTTCCTAAGAGCCATTAAATGTAAAACCCAAATGACGGCTGCAGCCTCTTCACTCATGAATGATCCCAAACCACATTCCACAGTCTCTCAGCACCCCTGAAGAGAACGGTGTAAACTCTAGACATCTGGCCAGATGGCTTTCTGTCTTCCATTCCAACTGCCAGTTATTTCCTTTCCTGTCCCAAGACTGCTATGCCCCTGACACACAAGGAAAACAGTTTTATCTAGAACTAGGAGGAGGGATTCGTCTGCCTATTGCTAATTAGGGGCCTATTGGGAACAAATTCAAGTTTGGGGGGAGGAAAGAGGTTTGAGAAGAAACCACTTTTCCAGCTGTTGTGTGAGACAGGCCAGGCCATGATATCATCGATAGCATTCTGCTTTTCTGTCTTGTTCTTCCTCTGCACTCCCTCCTCCTGTTCATCATCCTTTTCTTCAGATAATGAGTTACAGGGATAAACAATAACCTTTCAGATATTATATAAAACAAAAAAGTTCTTGCTTTATTTTCTTTTGGAGATATGATTGTTCTACTATTATTTTTTGTTTCTTATGGTCCACTTCTTCCTCTTATCTTCCAACTTCTTCTTATTGAATATGGCTTATTGAATGTGGTTTATTAAATGTTGACTCACCCAAGCTCCAAATCCAAATACAATCCCATTTTCTTGCCTCCATGATAGAAGCTGTCAGAGTGAAATAGTTGATTTCTCAGCCTTCCTAGTAGCTGGAAAAATAATTTGACACAGTTCTGGTCAATGATAAATGAGTTGAAATTTGCTGAATCTACCCTGTCCCCTTCCCTTTTTTTCTACCTTGAATGACGTTCTGATGTATAGGCCTGAAACCACCATTTTGTCACCATGAGGTGACAGGCACAAGGATAAGACCAAGAAAATCTCAGAAAGTCTAGTTCTAATATCATATCAGATTTAACATTTTTGTTTCTTTTTTATTTACCTGGCAGTTCATTTATGCACCAAGATTCTTGTCCCCAAGCTTGTAACTTAGCAGATGGAGACAGACATTAAGCAACAGACATGATAAACAACATAATTATAGAGAAAAAAATAGAAGCAGTAAAAAACAAAGTAAAACAAGGTAAAGGGCATGGGAGTGTAAAGGTAGGGGTTAGTTGCAATTGTAAAAAGCATGATCAGGATAGAATATAAGCTATACATGATAGGTACATAGGAGACAGACAGTGGGTGCTCAATAAATACTTGTTGGGTGAATGAATGAATGAATGAATGAATAAGTGAATCAACAGCTCAGTCAACTTATAGACTTCTTGTTAGAGAAGAAAAATAGCCTACCTGTTTACTTTACTGTTGGTTAGATTTTCCAAAATTGTAGCAAAAGTACTCCTAACTGATGCACAGAATTGCATCCTTTTATAAGTTCTTCAGCAAGTGTCTCAATCTGAGAGTATCTCAATGTCACTCTTACTCCTGAATAAAAGCTAGATTGGTGGAGTTTTTCTTACTCTTCAGCACTTTGGAAAAGGTTGGATCTTTTCTATTATCTGTCGTTTCTGAGGAGATGCCAGTTTCTCCATGTGATGCTTGAAGGTCATTCAACTTTCCTGTCTCGTGATTCCAGGATTTTGCTTTTATCCTCAACTATGTAATTTCAATATTACATGATTAGTTGCAAGTTATTTACATTCATCCTACTTAGGAGTATTCTGTTCTGTTTAAATATGAGGATTCTTTTTTTTTAATTTTGGGAAATATCTTAATATTTCTCTCACTGTTGCTCTCCTTAATGTCTCACTTCTCAACATCAGTTACTCCCATTAGATATCTGTTCATCCTGTCCTTCTCGCCTTTGTATCTCTTAACTTCACATTTCTATTTTCCATCTCCTTATATCTTTTTGTGCTACTGGATATAATTTTCCCATATTTATTCCACAGTTTTGAAATTTTCTTTTTAATTGTCTCATGTATTGTCTAATGGGTTTTTAATTCACATACCATAATTCTTCAGTTGTAGATTTTTTTTGGTTCATTGTCAAATCTACTTGCTTTTTTTATTAAAAAAAGTAATGTTTTTATCTTATTCTCTTCTTTATCCATTTGGATATTTTCAACATGCTTTACTTACACTAATGTTCTTTTCAGATTACTCTATGACCATGAGTAGTTTACATATAAATTATCCTATTTACTGAATTTAATGGCTCTTTCTTTCAACAGTTGCTATCTTTGTGTGCTTTGTAAATTTTTTAAACTTGAATTCATTGTTAATGGGCATTGTCTTCCATCTTCCATAAGAGTCTTGCTTGTACCCTGGAGTGGAGGAACCTTTAATGGGATGTTTTGATTTGTTCCTCTTCATGGGCATACAAGAAGACACAAATACATAAATCAATTTTATAACTAAATCTAAATGAAACACCACTCTAGTGTAAATGTGTATTAACACACTCGGAAGAATACAGTGTGTTCTTTTAAGAGTAACTGAAGCAATTATTAGTAACAACTGCCTTGAGGAATCTGGACCAGAGCGCTGATGAGGAACTGTGCTCTATAGACTAGACACTGCCATCAGTGCATCTTGAGAGTGGAGTTTTTGTTATTACTGTTTATGAACAAACATTTTTTAAGAATGTTTGCAAAGATGTCAAAGAATCTTGTGGATTTGGTAGAAGAACTATTACAAATGTGGGAACTGAGGCTTATGAAAATATAATCATTAATCATGTCAGCATGTGGATCATTCTAACATAGAAAACTTTCAGAAACTGGGAAACCAGGGGACTGTAATGAAATTTCCAAGGTTGGCTTTTAAAAACTGTTTTGTAACCCAATGAATATGACATATTGACTAACACCCTTATTGCTATTAAGAACCTATATCTGATTAATCAAAAAAATTTAAAAAATACATTAACGTCAGTATTCCTGCCCTTAATACTAATTCTGTGACATATAAATAAATAATTTATGTATTCAAATGTGCTACACTAAGATTTACATGTCAGCTACATTACATACTTCATTCATTACTTTAATACTAGCTGTATTTCCTTTGCCAAATTACTCATCTGAGCTGTAACTGGGTTCTCTCATTTGTAAAGCAAGGATATTAATTGGAGCTCTCATTAGGGCAGTTTGAAGATTAAATGAGATAATGTTTATGGAGGCCCTAGCACAGCAACCAGACCCCAGAGAGAATAGCTATTATTATTGTCATTTTCACCATTCCAAGCTGGCTTAACTGTCCGAGGTTTTGCTTCCATGTAAATTTCACATCAAACACACAGTCCAAACTTTCAGCAAGCGCCAAGAAAGGAATCTATTTTCTGCAAGAGCCACACCAAAACAAAAAACAAAAAACACATCTTGTTCACTAAGTTATCTCTTGTACCTTTATAAACAGAGATCTAGGGTTTTAACTCTGTTATGGCATGGTGCATGTTCCTAAGTATAGAGAAAACTTCATAAAAAGAGAACCAAAGAGGGAGTTGAAGTTTCCTTGCTCCAGGCCTATACCTGAGAGCACATATCCTCTAAGCATTTAAAAACCTTCTGAAGAATGTGGAAATAGGCAGAGGGGAGATTATTTTTAAGCTTGCTGGTATCTGGGAATGGAGAGTAGCTGTTGCTAATGGCCAATGGGGAGAAATGACGAAAAGATAGAAATGCTAGAACCTTATATTGCCTGCAGTTAGACACTGCATAGATATAGTGGGGGATTTTGAAGAAGGCTCTAGAATACAGTCTCTACAGAGGAGTGCAGTACAATGGGCTCTAAGTTTGGACTCAGATGTGCTGGATCTGAAGCTCAGTATCCACTCTGGGTAATCTCTTGTCATGACCAGTTAATGGAAGCTCCAAGAACATCAAGTTGTGATCAGTAAAATGGAAACATAATATCTGTCTAAAAGAGCCATTCTGGGAACAGATTCATGTGGGTTAACTTCATTCATTCACTAATTTGTTTATGTATTAACATTACTAACTGCCTGTGTATGTAAGGCACTGTGCTAAGTTCTAGGAAAATAGAAAAGAGTCATCTGACTCCATTGCAAATTGGACTTCAAAATTCTGAAAGTGTTATGCTCTTTTAAACAAATAGTTTCTTTTTGTGATTGTAGGATATGAAATATTAAATGGACAGTTATTCTGGTTAATGTGATGTTGGTAGATCTGGAGTCCAACCCAACTGGCTTCCTCTTGATTCCAAAGGATGTTCCTGAGTCACTTCCCAGGGGATCCTCTGAGTGACATGGAATTGCTCTGAAACCACTGCATCCCAATGCAAGCCACTGTCCTGTATCACTCTATCAAATAGCCCACGTTCTATACTCCTAAGCAGGATTGTCTTTCACAGAGGTTAAAGAAAGAGAGGGCAAATCCTAGTGGCATTGGAGTAATGCACATTTTTTTTCAGGAGGTTGATGAGAGTATCAGTGAGCAATTACCCCAGAAAAATCTATTTTGTAGCCTGGCACAGAAAACTGGCCTTGATTTTTAATCTTAGCACAGGACCTGGCATAAAGATGCTCCATACATGATTTGCTGAATAAATGAATAGACTCCACCATGACAACCTTGCCATCTGTCATGAAGTGGCCTGCCATGGTGGCCATGAGCATTGCCTCCAGACCCCCCACCACAGACAGCGGAGTCAGCTGCTGGGCTTTGAAATCCACTGTGGTGTTTGCACCAAGGCTGTGTCTCCCATGGGTAGCTCCTGGCAAGGAAGATCCTGGTGCAGACATTAAGTAGACTAAGGGATCCCTCTGGGTGAGCAGCTTTTTCTCAAGGGCTCCGCGATGGCTTTGCTGAACCCTCTTTTGACTGCATGACAGGCAGTCATGTTTCCCCCACCCCAACCTCCTCTCCCTCTCCCCTTCACTTGAGTCAGATTCTTATCATGTTCTGATGACCTCCTAACCTTCCCAGCTCCCATCATGTTCTCTCTTACACAGGCATCTTATACAGTCCTTACATGTTTAACCCTGTCTTGTTGCCTGTCCCTGGGAGGACCTGGACTGTCACATTTGCCAATCACTTTTTAGGATTAAATTACCTGGCAGTTGCTTATGGATTTTTTAAGAACCAGTCCAGGGAGATAAGCATCTGTGAGGGTGGCCTGGAGTTGGAGGGCCTTGGGGATGAGTCAACAAGGGAGGGGGTTTCACCCAGGACAGTTGGAGGGGAGTCAGAGTTGAACCTGGAAGAGTAGAAGAAGCACCACATCTCTAAAGAGAAAGAAGCACAAGAATTGATGAATGGCCCAGCCAGGCTAGTAGCAAGGAGGGAAGCAGACTAGAATCAGATGGGATAAATGAAGTGGGGAGGGCAGTTCAACATGAAGCAGATCAACATGTGCATAGAAAGGCTTACTTTTTAAGGTTTATGATCAGGAGGCTTTAAAACCTATGTGGCACATAGATTTGGGTACATGGTGGTGGTTGAGATAAGGGAAACCAAAGGAGCTGGTGGGAGTTTTAAACAAAGAACCAGACTAGGGATCGGCAGCACATGACTCCCTGCCAACCTTGACCTTACCCCTTGACCAGACACATTGATTGAAAGGTGGCAAGGACCCAACAGGCTTTTGGACAAGATGATTACCTGGGGATTCTGGCAGATGAGATTCTGGGGATTCTGGCAGATGAGAGGCAACATGCCAAAACAAAAACTCATGACTGGCCACATGTGCTGATATAGTTTGGATGTTTGTCCCTTCCAAATCTCATGTTGAAATTTGATCCCCAGTGTTGGAGGTGCACCCTTTGTGGGAGGTGTTTGAGTCATGGGGCAGACACTCATAAATAGCTGAGTGCCTTTCTCACGGTAATGAGGGAGTTCTTACTCTATTAGTTCACTGACTGTTAAAAACAAGCCTGGCACCCCCTCCCTTCTCTCTTGCTTCCTCTCTTGCCACGTGACACACCTGCTCTCCTTGCCTTCTGCTGTAAGCAAAAGCTTCCTGAGGCTCTCACTGGAAACCAAGCAAGTTCTGGAGGCTCTCACTGGAAACCAACCAAGTTCTGGAGCCATGCTTCTTGTACAGCCTGCAGAAGCGTAAGGCTAATAAGCCTCTTTTTAAAATAAATTACCCAGTATCAGGTATTTATTTACTTATTTTTATTTATTTTTTATTTTTTTGAGACAGAGTCTTGCTCAGTCACCCAGGCTGTGGAATATAGTGGTGTGATCTTGGCTCACTGCAACCTCTGCCTCCCAGGTTCAAGTGATTCTCCTGCCTCAGCCTCCCAAGTAGCTGGGATTACAGGTGCCCGCCACCATGCCTGGCTAATTTTTGTATTTTTAGTAGAGATGGGGGTTTCACCATGTTGTCCGGGCTGGTCTCGAACTCCTGACCTTAAGTGATCCACCCACCTCGGCCTCCCAAAGTGCTGGGACTACAGGCAAGAGCCACCACGGCTAGCCCAGGTATTTCTTTATAGCAACACAAAACAGATCAGCACACCTGCATTCACATGCCAGCCTTGACAGTTACTAGCTGGGATGTTTCGGGCTTATTGCTTAATCCTGCTTTACTTTAGCTTCCGCATTAACAAAATGAGGATAGGAATCCCAGCCTTGGAGGTTGTGGTGAAGTTACAGAGAATGTAAACATAGTGCCTGCCACAATGCCTGGTGCCTAATGGGTGCTTGAATTATAGCCCCTGCTGTTAAAGCCAGAGTGTGGGAGCAGAGACATGTCAAACCAGGGAGCAAATGTGTAGCCCCAGAATTTTGATCATGGGAAAAATGTGTTATTTTGAGTCTCAAGAAGTTTTTTTATCCTTTATGTTCTTGTGGAATCCATTCCTAGAATAAGACTGATTCTGTTATTCAGGAGTATTTTATTTGCAAGCTTTTTATTTCACCTTTCTAAGTCAACTCACATGACGTTCATCAAAAAAAAGTGAATTTATTGTGTCTGACAACTGGCACGTCATGGGCACCTGGCCTGGTGGGTGGCTGGACTGAAATGATGGATTCATATGCTCAAGTGATGTTGTGAGGGCTGTGTCTCTTTTCTTTAATGTTGCTTCACTCTGGGTAGTCTCTCTTCATGAGGTGCATAGTTCAGGACAGCTCTGGTCCTGTCGCATCTTCCCAGACCATGCTCTCAGAGAAAACAGTGGATCTCTTTCTAGATAATTTCAGCAAAAGACCTGAGAAACCCTAGATTGGCCTGATCTGGTTCCAATGTCTATCCCTAAGTCTGTCACTGTGGCCAGAAAGCTGAAGCATCTGGGATTGGCAGGGCTGACCAGCTGCTCATCTCTAGAGCTAGGGATAAGAATGGGTGAGGAAGGTGTCTAGAAATTGTGTAGCTAAAGTCATGTGCCCAAGACATCTGCCCATAAGAGGGATTCTTTTCCTTCAACCTTTCTTCTTCATTACTGAGAAGTCCCTAGAGGGCCACACCCCTTTCTAGAGCTAGAAATGTTCTTACAATGAACAATTTGTCCTATTTGGTCTCACAGATTGGGGGACCACTTGGAGATACCTGAGGAAAATATAGACAGAAGAATTCAGACTGTAAACTTAGAATGGGACGTTGGTGTGCAAGCTTTAGTCATGGTTTTATCTCAGATAAAGAAGTTGGAAAGGAAATCTCTCTTCTAGTTGAAGGAACAGAAATGTATTCTCAAACATTCTGGGACTTAAGTGGATAAAGCAACTGTACACTCATGCTAGTTCATAGCTCCTGTGACTCTAAAACACCCCAAAGATTTTGAGGGCAGTTTTTTTTTCTCCCATGACCTCACCCCTTCTTGCTCCCCTTTCAGTGATGTGCATAATATATAATAAGTGTTCTTGAGAGTCAACTACTCCTGGTGGTAATGAGATTCCTTCCAACAAGAAAGAAACCAGGGCACATCTGTGCTGTGTCAGGGTCACCACACATTGGCATGAAAGAAATGTTCTTGATGCAGCAGTGCTTCTGGCTTTAGAGCTCTACTACTTCTGGCATAATTTCTTTCTTAAAAAAACAGATTATACATTCATTTATTTACAGCCATTAATAAGAATTTTTAAAAGCAAGAAAAAATATAAATATAAGGAAGAAAATACAAGCCAATTATAATCTTACTCCCCCAAAAAGAATCTTGTAAATTTTATAATTTTGGTGTGTATCATTCCAAATTTTTTCTGTGTAATTCTATTTGATTTGAGGGATGGACTCCCAAAATTAGCTCATCTAATTTAAAAAACAGCAAACTCTAAAGCAGATTCTTTCATAGGGATTAAATATAAAGTAGCCAGGAATGTATTTTTGGAGCACATGCAGTACCAACCCTTAAGTCAAAAGACTCCTTTGCAACATGCGTCTTGTAGCCAACTCACGAGAATTTTTTCCTTGAGATTTTTTTCAATTATCTTTTCCTGATTCTATAATGACTCCAGCAAGCCATTGCCCCATTTCATCTATTTCTCACTCCAAAATTCACAGCTCAGCATATCACTTCAGGTAATTTTATGGCCTTCTTTATAATATTCAATCGCATCTAACATTTAATTCCAAAGTTGTTGATTTTGAGAAAGGTTTTCCCATTGTAGTACCACTGCCCAGCGAAAGTTTGGTTGACATTGTTTGAGGATACAAAAATGATTTAAAAATATAAAACTAAATCTTAAACTAACAGTATAATCACTCCTGAAATTCTGCACACAAGGCCCAGTGTACACAGCCATGTAGATCCCAAGATGGTGAGCATTTCTGGTTAGGAGCCAAGGGGGCTTCAGCAACGGCATCAACATAGATGAACACTGACTTAGACCTCTAGATTTAAGGTTCTTTGACTCATGTCAGTTTTTTTAGAAGTGCAGATGGATAGATATTATCTTGATTTTATGATGAGATTCTAAATGTTTCTATATTCCGCTACTATATATCCTTCCACACGGTGACCTTCCTTCCTCTCTGTTGTACAGCGTTGTGTGGATAGTCCTTTCCTCCCAGAAATGGGGTTGCACGGTGTAACTTGCTCTTTTGGCTTATCGGTATATCATGGTTTACAATGTTTGAGACACAGACAATAACTCTGACTCAGCCAGAACAGAGACTGCTTTTCATCACACTGTGTAAACTGTTCTCACCAACTGGAGACAGACACCTGAAGTGTGTCTCCAACCCACACACTGGAGTCTTCTTCATCCTGCCCTGGACCTGGGAAGCTGACCTTCGTTGACCGTATCCATAGATTCCTGTGACCTCTGGCTTCCAGTTAGGTTCTGCCAACAACCTGTGTCTCTGATAGGTTATGTCTACACATCTCTATAGTTAGTTGTTACTAATTTATTCCTCTAGTTTGTGAATTCTAAAATTATTAGCAAAACCCAGGTCTCAAAATCCTTTATTCAGGATGGAATTATCCAAACACTCATCACTGCTCCAGGTGCTGGGAATAGTGAGGCAGGCACAGAGGTTGCACTCCCTGAGCAGTAAGTCTTGCTGGGGAAACAGGACATAAAGCCAAAAGCACAAGTGATGGCTGTGGAGTCTGAGGGACAAGAAGGAATCCGTCTTCACATAGAAAGTGAGGGGCGGCTGCTCCACAGAAGAGACATTTCAGTGAGATCAGAAGCATCACTCTGAGAGAAAGAGAAGAGTCTTCCAGGATGACAGAATGGAGCGTCCAATGATTGGGAGGGAAGTGGGAACATGGCAAGTAGTTTCTGAGGGGCTTTGAGTTCTCTAGGACCCAAAGCAGAATGATGGGGAAACTGAGAGAACATCTTGGAGACAGATTTCAAATTGATAGATGGGAACATTCAATGAAGACAATGACCAGTGACATCATGGGCCTACTCAGTGTTTGTCCCTGGGAGTGTTTAAGCAGGCTAGGGGGGCTGTAAAGGAAATTCAGCTTTGGTAGGGTGCCAGAGAGATGACTCAGATAGTCTCCAATCCTATGAAACTCTCCATTCCTAAAATCCAAAGCCAATCACCAGAGCCTCTTTCCTTAATTTTATGACTTTGTGTTTTTCCTTTGGCCAAATACCAAAGAATATTATCTAATCCCTGTAGAGTTGTACATGGAGTTCAGCCTGGGCTCATTGCAGATCTCATTCAACTGCCATTCATCTGAAGACTTGAAGAAAATGTAACTGGCTCTTGGGCGTTCACTTAGCAGAAATAGAACTTTGGGAAGTGTCGAAAAGTATCTTTAAAAAGATAAATAAAGTCTGTGACCAACACTAGATTTCAGATCTGAAAGCAACTTCAGAAGCCAACAAGCCAACATCTTCATTTTATAGATAAAGCATGAGAGGAGAGACCCAAGGACTTGGGCAACGCCTCCCGCCAGTGAGGGCCAGAGGCAGGGCTGGTGGATCAGGCCTCCAGACTCTGCTCTTGCCATTCAATCTGGGCCCTTTCGGGGGCAACCCATAGGAAATAACGCGTGTATATTTCAGAGAAATTAAAATCAAGTTCAAACAATCAAATATGTGAAGAGCTGCCCTGTCCCGAGGGTCTTTGACCATACTCTTCCTCTGTCTGGGATGCTCCTCTTCCCCTGGTTCACCTGGCTGGCTCCTTCTTGTCCTTCAGATCTCAGCATAAATGCTGCATCCACAGAAAGACCTTTGAATGTCCAGTCTAAAATTGATCCCCTATTATTACCTCTCATAGAGTCCAGTCTTTCCTTCATACACTTAGCAGAGTTTTTTAGTAAGTGTACTTGTCTATTTCCTCTCTCAACCAAAGCCCTTTACAGTCTATGCAATCAAGGACCAGGGCTGTTTTCTTAACTCCTTTTTAAAGTGCCTGGCATGTGTGAGGGCTGGGGGTTCTCCACTTGTCCCCCAACGCAAACACTCCAGTCTTCATTCTGCCCTGGACCTGGGAAGCTGACCTGCACTGACTGCGTCCATAGATTCCTATGACCTCTGGCTTCCGGTTAGGTTCTGCCAACAAGAGGTGCAGGTGGGAGATGAAAGGGCAGAAGAGGGAGGTCTGTTTTCATCCTTTTGCTCTGTCCCATGCAGGTTAGCAGGCTGCAGTGTGTAAGGTGGAATCCTATCCCAAGCCACAGATTCTGTCTGGGCTCTCTCTTAACTTCTCCTTCTTCCTGCCCCTTTGGAGTGGTAGAGGTGGTAATGGCTCCCCTTCGTGGCTAGCTGTAGTTAATGCACCAAATCATTGTTTTATTTTAACCTCACCCAAACCTTTGGAAATATGTATATCATTTCTTAAATGTTTCTCAGGGACTTCATCCTAATGCGCTTTCTTTGTCTTGCTGAGTCTCTAACAGATGCAATAGTTGTTTAATAAGTTTTCATTACACGTATTAAAATGGAAGAAGGATCAGATGAGTTTCATAAGAGCTCCAGGGAGGACAACTGAGATCACTGGGTAGAAATCAGTGAAACAGGCTAGTGGCATGTTTGAAGGAGAAGGCATCAGAGAAATGTGAAGGCAATTGTCAAGGAAGGTGAATGGTTCTTGTATTGAGATTGCAATAGATGCTTGCTGAATGAAATAGTTTTAGCCATTACCATGCTGCATAGATCTTGTTAAAGTTTGCTTTTTAGGTGGCATCTAAAAGGGTGTGTTTGGGGATACAGTTTCCTGAAGCACGTAGAAGCGGTGTTTGGATTCAAACTCCACCAATGGCACTATCAAGGCCAGTTCTGGAGAAGGCAGAGCTGCCATTGGCTCCAAATGGCAGTTGTCCTGTTCTGACAGCCTGCCTGATCTTGGTGTCCAAGTGAGCCTTTGGGGCTCGTCTACATACAATACAGGTCAGTTTTCCTTCTCCCCTGATGAAAAACAAAAAGACTGGACTAAGTAATTTGTACAACCTCTTTCAATTCTAAAATTCCCCAGTTCAGTGTTTCCATGATGTGAACTGGGTATGGTGTGACTTGGGAATTCTTAAAAAGGAAGACAACAGTATCAGGAGTGTATTTTGCCTTGAGTGGGTGGAGGCATCTTAGTGGCTGCTAAAGCTGACATTTGTCAGAACTCTGCTTCACCCTTTAACCGTAGACTCAGGTCAGTCAAGCCTACTCACACACCACGTGGCCAGTGTCCACCCACAAGCATTTCCAACTTGCAGGCAGGGATGGAGTTTCCCTCATCATTGTACTCTCCAACATGGAAACTGGCATGCTGAAGGTGCTCAATGAAATGAACATTCAGAGAATAGATGAAATTAATGTTCATGGCAGAATTCCCTGGCTTCTCCTGGTCACTGCCTTTAAGCCTATTTTGATTCTGAATTTTCCTGGCTCCTAAACCCTTTTGACTAAATGTTCTGTTCCTGGCCCCATATTTTCTGCTTGGAGCCAGTGGCAGCTCTGCCTTCTCCAGAACTGGCCTTGGTAGTGCCATTCGTGGAGTTTGAATTCAAACACCACTTCTACATGCTTCAGGAAGATATATCCCCAAACACACCCTTTTAGATGCCACCTAAAAAGCAAACTTTAACAAGATCTTCAAGTAATGTGCAAAATGGGTCTCCCTCTTTTCATCTCACCTAATTCCTGATCTTTGCTTGATCACTAACTTACATTTTCTTAACCCCTACATGAAAGAACAATGGTTTTCTGAGTAATTCAACTGGTTAGAATATCAACACATTCTCAGGAACAAACAACCCATAATTAACTTGTTCTAAGAAAATGTCACAGACCCTTCCTGTGGCAGTAGTTGTTCAATACATTTAGTAGTAAAAATATGCCATGTGACCATCAATTTCAATTTCCTTTTGTCTTTTGGGCACTGAGCTATTTTTATCACAACACTTTTATTCTAAGTATGTATTTTTTTCCCCTTATATCTACCAATTCTCCAATTCTCCAGACACCAACTGGGTCCCCTACATTTCAATTCAATTTTATTGCCAACTACCAAGAGTTAGTATACACCTCTTAGTTAGAGCTCAGTCCCACAAGACAGCTCCCACTTCAGACACTAGTCACAAGTCCTGAGCTGCCTATACTTCTAATAGGCTATATATTGGGGGTTCCCATGACCCCCTTCTCAGGTTTAATAATTTGCAGAACAGCTCACAAAACCCAGGGAAACATTTATGTTTTCTAGATTTTTTTTTTTTTTTGAGATGGAGTCTCGCTCTGTCGCCCAGGCTGGAGTGCAGTGGCACGATCTCTGTTCACTGCAACCTCTACCTCCTGGATTCAAGTGATTCTCCTGCCTCACCCTCCTGAGTAGCTGGGATTACAGGTGCGTGCCACGATGCCCAGCTAATTTTTGTGTTTTTAGTAGAGACGGGGTTTCACCATATTGGCAAGGCTGGTCTTGAACTCCTGACCTCGTGATCCGCCCACCTCGGCCTCCCAAAGTGCTGGGATTACAGGTGTGAGCCACCGCACCCAGCCTCTGGCTCATTATAAAGGCTACAAACTCAGAAACAGCCAATGGAAGAGGTGCATGGGGCAAAGTATGGGGGGGCACACACTGAGTGCACCACCCTCCCAGTACCTCTATGCGTTCACCAACCTGGAAGCTCTCTGAGCCCCGTCATTTAGCAGTTTTCACAGAAGTTCCATTTTATGGGCATGACTGATTATTCAATCATTGGCCATTGGCAGTTGAATTTATTCTCCAGCCCCTTTCCTCTTCTCACAGGTCTGAGGGTGGTACTGAAAGTTCCAGCTTTCTACTTATGCCTTGGTCTTTCCTGAGGCTGTGCAGGGGCCTCCAGCCTTCAGCCACCAGCCATCTTATTAGCACACAAAAAAGACACCTTATCACTCTGCACATTGCAAGAGTTTTAGGAACTAAGTGCCAGGAACTGGGGACAAAGACCAAATATGTATTTCTTATTATAGCACAGGCACATAGCCAGACTGCATTTCTCAGCCTCACTGGCAGCTAGGTGGCCATGTGAATGAGTTCTGGCCGATGGAATGTGTACACGAAAGACGTCTGTCGCCAACAGGCCTGCTCCCTAAAATTCTCCATAGCTAACCCCAGTGCCCTCTCTTCCTTTGCTGTTTGGAGGCAGAGTGTCCAGTGATGGACTCAGAGGCCCTTAAGAAGATCAGAGCTAGGGGATGAAGGATCCCGAAGCCCTAAATGATAGCACGAGTCAGCAGATGAAAAGGCCTGTGTCCTTGAATAAAACAGAACACCCCCACCTGCCTACCTTCATTGCAATGTGACATTAACAAGAAGTAGGCCTTTACTGCGTCAAGCCACAAAGGAGGTTGTTTGCTGGCCTCCACTGACTAATGCAATACACCTGCATGCCCCAGACTTTGAGGCTCCAAACCAGTTTCCTTGACTCTCTAGGCTGGTGCTTCTTCTGGAGAAAATCTGACCGATTTTAAAATAAATTCTGCCAAGAAGTATGTATTTAAACAGAAGCATTCCCCTTAAGTTTCTTTTCAATGGGGTGTGTGTGAGCGTGTGTGTGTGTGTGTGTGTGTGTGTGTTTAGGGTCGAAGGAGTTTCAGATTGGTTTTGATGTCTAATAATCCTGTCCATGCTGTTACAAGTAAAATGACCCAAATAGAAAAATAGCTTCTTAGGGAAGGGAAAAGGAAGCTGTCCCCATCGTTTCTGGTGGCCAAGGATTACTGTGGCAGAACTATTGTCTTTTCTCTCGGCCTGTGCTGTCTTTGGCAGAGGCTCCAACTTATGACCTATCTAAATTAAAGTTTTCCCCTGGAGATGGATTTTATGAAGGGAACTTAGCAATTAGGAAAGAATGGCTAGGTTTCTGCCCTGTAGAGTGGGCCAGAAATGTCACATCCAAACCCTGAGATACAAAACACTTCCCCTGATTATCCAACAACCAAGTGCATTTTAGTAATTTGGTTCTCTTCAACCCGTCAGTGGCTGCCCAGGGAATGTGAATTGCGGGAAATATCAAGTTGTTTCTTGGTTGTTTTTGGTCATTTCCCTAACAGACATTATCAAAAATATAACAGGAGAAAAGCCAAGGCAAGAAGGACTTCATTTTGTCCTCAGTGATTTTTTCTCTGATTGATGACTGTGTTTTCTTCCGCACTATGCGATGAGCTGGCCGATGTGGCTACAGCTGGGATAATCAGCTGCAACATGGAAAACCCAAAACCACGGCATCTGGGGAGCTTTCCAAAGGCTAATTGGAATTGTTTACCATGGGGTTTCTTCTTAAATGATTCATTACTCTACAAAACCAGTATGACTAAATTAAACTGTAAATGTGTCCATCATAAAAGGCTAGGAAATACCTCTTTTATTTGCTTCCCATTTCAGCATTACAGCGGAGTTGGAAAAGTGCTTCGGTGTTATCAGCAGCAATATTTGCTGTGAGTTTTTCATAGACCAAGGGTGCCTCATCCGTCTATAGAAAGATAAATTTCATTTTACCAAAGTCTTGAGATCATCTAGGGCAGGAGTGGTTTGGAGATAGGCAGATGGGTTAAGTATGGATTTTGCCTCTTTCAGTTACTGTGACTTTGGGAAGGTCACGAAAACCTCTCTAGGTTCTATTTCCTCTTTTGTAAACTACAGACAGTATCCAATCAAGGGTTACTGAGGGGTTTAAGTGGAAGAATAAATGATCAGCACCTGGCACTTAGCAGCTGTTCAGTAAATCCTGTCTTTCTCCCAGAGATTGGCAGCAAAGAGCCTGGGATCCCTGTGTTATCCTCCTCCCTCATGAACTCTAGAAGACAGTGAAAGAGAGGGAGAGAGAGAGAGAGAGAGAGAGAATGAGCGAGCGTGTGTACGGGAGAAGTGGTCATCTAGTGGGAGAGTCACTGCAGAGTGGTCAGAGACCTTAAAAATGGGACCATTTCAATCTCCTCGCTTCCAGTCAGAGGTCAAATTCAAGGTTGCAGGAAGGAAGATGACATGTCAGAAGCCCGCTAGCTAGCAGGAGATGGAGCCAGGACTCAGAACTGCTCCTTTGCCATAGTTGAGGCCATGAAAGTTTTCTCCCGAATGATAATAGGCATTATTTATTGAGCACATACTACGTGCCAGACATTTCACAACAACCTTGTGAGAAAGGCTTTATAGCTCCCATTTCATTGATGAGGACACCGAGGCTCAGAGAGGCCAAGTTACTGGGCAGAGTCCTATAGTCACCCAGGGTGTGTGGTGAAGCACCCCCTGGTATACCAGACTGCAAAGGCTTTGCTCATCACACTGTTTGACACTGCTGGAAAGAGGCTCTGAGATTTACCAGCATGCTTCAGTTTCAGAGGTCAGAACATGTGCAGATGAACTAACGGCAGAGGATTCGTAAGCCGAGCCTTTTCTGTTCATTTGTTCCATACCACATGTAAAAGTTCAATCAGCAAAATCACCTCCGGCCAGCAAAAGAACCACTTCCTGCCCATCTTTTTAGATTGTGTTCTCCTGATGATTTTCAAGGGGGCTCAGAGCCCAGATTAATTCAACAGAATAACAGAGCAAACCAGCTTCATTCCCACAAACATCATGTCCAAGTCGCTATGAGGTGACTTCAGTTCATTATCCGCTTGAGCCTGGAATGGCGAAGCTTCAGGGTGTCCCCACACCCACGGCAGACCCAGCCTCTTGGTGCCCAGATGGAAGGGTGGAAACAGAAGGTCCAGCCCATCCGTCTAATGGTTGTCCCTTGGCCAGCTAGTGGGATCTCTTCAAGAGCTTTGTGTGGCAGCTGCCTCAGCCTGGAAAGAGCTTGGCAAATTAGAAAGGAAAACAAACCCAAAGAGGAAATGCTGCTTGCAGCCCAGGCAGCTTTGCATTATCACTCCCTCCTCTTTTGTGCTGAGTTTCAGATCTGCGACTTTCTAACAAAAGGGTTTTCTGGCCCAAACCTCCAGCTCGTTGTGAAAAAACCATGCACAAAAGTGGAGTCAGCTGGCACAGCCCATGTGACCTCGTGCCAGTGACTCCACAGCTCCTCTATTTTCAGTGGGGAAGCAGAGCACAGTAATGAAACACTGGGTGGCTTTGCCATTTCCCAGCGATATGGCCTTGGACAAACATCTTGCCTTCTTTTGACTTCAATATCCACGTCTACAATAGAAAACAATAACAGTACTCACTTCAAAGGCTGTCAGGGAATTAAATGAGCTCACAAGTATGGAATCCTTAGAACAATCCTGAGTTCATGCTACATGCCCTGTGGTTCAATGTACACTGTTATTATATTTTCTCATCAGTAAAATGAGAATAGTAATAGCACTTGCATAGGATTGTTGTGAGGTTCAAATGACCAGATGTTTCTGAAGGACTTAGTACACAGTAGGTGCTAGGAACTAAATACCAGATCTCATGCAGAGAGGCTGAGCAGAGATGCCTTTAAGAGGGTTGATTTGGAGATCTTGAATGTAGACAGCCAAGTCTGGTCTCTGCCAATTACCAAAGAAGAATTAGACAGATCAGGTCATTAACTTATGCAGTTGATTGTTCCAGGAGGTGATATTTGAGGAAAATGAAAAAGTCAGGCAGGCAGCAGGGTGAGTGGTGAAAACACAGTGGGCTGGTGTCGCAGGTCCTGGCTTGGAATCCTGACGTGACCGTCCAGATGTAGGTAGCCTTGGGCAAATCTCTTCTTCACTTTGGCTTCAATTTCTTCTTCTGTAAAAGGAGAATTTGGTGATGTCCCAAATTCCTTCTAATGCTAATACCAGATAATTTAATATTATTTTCAGGCATCACTCCCATTCACTGCTAGTGGGAATGGTAAAACAATAAATTTATTGAAGTGAATAATTTAGCATAATCTAGTTCATATGAAGATGTGCACATCCACCTCCATTACGGTATGTCTCAATAATTTTATACCTGTTCATTCAAAAAATATTTATTGAACCCTAATTATGTCCCAGGTACTGTTCTAGTAGCTGGGGATACACCAGTGAACAAAACAGATAAAAATCCCAGCTGTCAAGGAGTTTATGTTCCAACAAGGTAGACAAATCACTCACAAGAAAAAAATTTTTAAAATAAGTGCTTAAGGGAAACTGAAAAAGTAAGGAAGGTTGTGGTTTTGGATGGGGTGTGTCTGTTTCCCCACTGGATGGGAGCATGGCCTCATCCAGGGCGGTGCCTGGCACTCAGTAGTTTCTGATTAAAGGTTAGGTGAACAAATGCCCGAATGAGCAGACCCTGAATCCTGAAAAGACTGATTTGATGCACATGTGTGTAGTCTGTGTATTTTCATCTGAAATGAATTAGCACCAGCAGTTTCCCGAGCAGAGCTGAAATGATTACATTACCATTATTTTAAATCTGAAAAGCACTAGGGAATGAGAACCACAACCTCCTCCCAAACCAGGCCAAGCAGAGGAGGCCACAGAACAGCGTTATTTGCACATTGCTGCCCCCTGGTGCTGGTATAAAAATATGGCCACATTTGCTTACCTCTAGGGTAAAATGAATTAGGCTGGTGCAAAAGTAATTGCGGGCTTGGCCATTAAAAGTAATAACAAAAACTGCAAATATTTTTACACCAACCTAATATCAGTGAGCACACAGCACCATCACTGAAGTATTGGGATTAAATTGTCAGTGTGGTGATGACCACGTTTGTCAAATCCAGAAGTCTGTACAGTATGGCCTTAAGGGGGCAGTGGCTAGAATATGGGGACTATTTCAGATAAGTCAGTGCAATGATTTTATTTTCACGAAGACAACATGGTGTCTGCTCAAATATCACTTTTTGAGAGTTTATAATTATCCAAATGGATCTGAGCTCATAGTAACCTAAGCTATTTCCCAGTCATAGGACTCCGGGAATGTTTAAGGAGTTCATGTGTAGACTTCAGGGACTGTCTGACCTTCTGTTTGAGAACAATGTTCCCCAAATGTGTAAGCAAGTGTTAGATCCAAATAGCCGGGGAGTGCTGGGCCAGTTGCCCAAGGTGAGTCCTCCACGAAATGAGACACTTGTGTTCACCTAGCACAGTGGTTCCAGCTTGAATTCTATTTCATTTTATACACACATTCCCCATTTTACCTCATATCAAGGTGGCTGGTAATCAGGTAGTTTCCTAACCACCCTAAGCCCTTGTTTTCTCATCTAAAAACAGGAGAAAAATAATACTAAATAAGGTTTAATCAAATAGATAATAGTCATGCGAAAGAAAGTAATAAAATATCAGGCACCCATTAGATGCTTAATAAATCCTTTTAAAAGCAAGCTTGTGAAACACTGACATTGATGGAAACTTACAAAGCTTTCGAGATTCGTCAGTGACAGGAAGACTTCTCTGATGAATTATTCCTGGGACTAAGGTCATTGTAAGCTAATGAACACTATCAAACAGTGAAAAATTCTAATAAACTTTGTTTTATTCCAGGTGTGTTTCTATCAGAGTACTTTGAAAACCATTACATTGAAAATGTTGCTATCTTTTGTGTTTGAAGATAATACTATTTACCCAATTTCTTTTTTGCTTTGGTTCTGATTGAAAATAGTATTATATTATAAAAACTAATGTTTCCTACATTGGGCATCCACAAAAACTGCCTTGGGGCCTGCATCTTAGGGTTCGGCTATGGGATAAATGTTTGTATCTTCCTAAAATCCACGTGTTGAAACCTAACCACCAATGTGATGGTAGTAGGAGGTAGAAATACTTTAAGGTGAGAATGTTTAGTGTCTTACAAAACAGGCCGCAGAGAACTGCATTGCCTCTTCCGCCATGTGTGGACAGAGCAAGAAGTCACCACCTATGAACCAGAAAACAGTCCCCCACCAGAGAGTGAATCTGCAGTGCCTTGATCTTAGACTTCCCAGTCTCCAGAACTGTGAGCAATAAATTTCTGCTGTTTATAAGCTACCTAGTTTTTGGTACACTTTATGGAAGCCCAAGTGAACTAAGATGGGTTTCTATTTGTAGAATCAACTGCTTTTCCTTTAAAAAAAATTGTAGGTTTTTTTTATTACTACAACAGTGATATGTGATTATTGTAAAAAAAAAATTGAAACATTACGGAAACATGGTCTGTAAAGGACACATTTTCCATAACCCCAACTTTCTTTTAAAGGTTTGGCATGTGATTGTGTTCATTTTGTTTAGTGAATATACCAACTTATATGCGAGTGCTTTAACAAGAATGGGATCATACTAACATATTCTTCTGCAATTTGAGTTTTTTTAACGTTAGGCATCTTGGATAAGTTCCACATCTTTCTGCCACTTCTCTCTCTCTCCCTCTGTCTCTCTTTTTCTCTCTGTAATTGATGTATAGTGTTCCATGGTGAGGTGTACCTATTGTAACTGCAGTTTCCTTTCTAGGTGGTCTGCTGCCTTTATTCAACAGAAGATCAAAGATCTCACCCATGCATGGTTTCTCAAGGACTGGAGGGGGAAAAAAAGACAGCAAGTGGGAGTGCCCTCATTTGAGGCTGTATTTGAGTGAGCAGTAAGTAGTGAGTAGCTGAACCTGTAGAGGCTGAAGGGCCTAGAGGCATTGTAGACAAGGCTGCTTGGCAGCTGAGAGATGAGTGGTGTGCTATGAATCCCATCTTACCTATAAGAATGGTACACTTTAATTGGAGGGTTCTTATGATTTCTATTTTAAGCTTCATTCGTATATCATTTATTCAGTCAACAAACATTTTTGAGTGTCTACTCTGAGGCAACCAGGAATGCAGAAATAAATTTTCTTAATAGATACAAACTGATCAGTATCCACAGAGCAATTGCATTCTATGGGACACAATTCATTTGCATTGATCTGGACACAAATATTTGCATGACTCAGCTTTCTACAATTTACAGAGTAGTAGAAGGATTCAAAGACAATGAGGCTGGGCGAGGTGGCTCACATGGTGGCTCAGTCCCAGCACTTTAGGAGGCCAAGGCAGGCAGATCACTTGAGGTCAGGAGTTCATGACCAGCCTGGCCAACATCGTGAAACCCTGTCTCCGCTAAACATACAAAAATTAGCTGAGCGTGGTGGCGCATGCCTGTAATCCCAGCTACTCGGGAGGCAGAGGCAGGAGAATCGCTTGAACTTGGGAGGAGGAGGTTGCAGTGAGCTGAGATGGTGCCACTGCACTCCAGCCTGGGTGACAGAGCAAGACTCTGGCTCAAAAGAAAAAAAAAAATTAAAAGACAATGAAAGGCAGAGATCACCCAGAAAGGTATATTAGGCTGAACATCCGGGAATTTTTTTCTTCCTCTCGTTTTAAAGACTTTCAGAATTGTAATGGACAAATATCACATTAACATACAACCGAAAAAATGTGGCATGTAAATGCCAAGACCATGGAGATAAAGGCAGTTTAAAAACAGCAGAATTAATTTATCTGTAAGATGACTTTGGTAGGAGGAAATTACACTACTCTTTCTACAAAACAGCAAGGAAGTACGGGGGCTGATGTATTTAGCACACATTGTTACTTGATACTGGAGGGCCCGCATAGGAACACTTGATGTTTATTAGTGGGTGATGGGGATTTCACCATAGATCGCAGCTATTTCCTTTAACCTGAACTTCCAGGTCAGCTGGAACCTCCCAGACATCAGCAAATAAGCCCGAGCCTCTTCCTCTCCAGGTGCTCTGATTACCCAGGTGCTTCTTGTTCAGTTCCAGCTCCTGCTTCGTTTCTTGCCTGAGGGTTGTATCTCTTTTTTGATCCCAGCTTCGCTGGCTTTGACCCTAAGTTTTTCCAAGAAAATAGGACTTCACTTTCTTCCTTTCATCCCTGTGATATTGTTCTGATTATAAGATTGCGATGGTTAATATTAAGTGTCAACTTGATTGGATTGAAGGATGCAAAGTATTGTTTCTGGATATATCTGGGTGTTTCTGGATATGGCCAGAAGAGATTAACATTTAAATCCGTAGACTGGGAGATGAACACCCACGCACAATGTGGGTGGACCCCATCCCATCGGCTGCCCACTTAGCTAGAAAAAGCAGGCAGAAGAAGGTGGAAGAAGCCGATTTGCTGCGTCTCCCGGCCTCCATCTTTCTCCCGTGCTGGATGCTTCCTGCACTCGAACATCAGACTCCAAGTTCTTTGGCTTTTGGACTCTTGGACTTACACCAGGGGTTTGCCAGGGGCTCTTGGGCCTTGGCCACAGACTGAAGGCTGCACTGTCGGCTTGTCCACCTTTGAGGTGTTGGCACTCGGACTGATCCACCGCTGGCTTCCTTGCTCCCCAGCTTGCAGACGGCCTATTGTGGGACTTCTCCTGGTGATCGGGTGAGTCAATTCTCCTTCATAAACTCCCTTTCATATATACAAATATCCTATTAGTTCTGTCCCTCTAGAGAACCCTGACTAACACAAAGGGTCATATCCAATCATTGGGACTTTTGAAGTATCCTGGATAGAGGCCATCCTGTGTCTCCCACCAGCTGAGCTCAGAAAATAGAGAAAAACTGCAAGCTTTTGGAGAACCTTCAAACATCGCGTTTAAAGAAAATTTAATTTACTTCCTTTTGGCTGAGCTCTTGTTTTGAACCCATACATCAGCTGAAGTGGGTTGTCTTTTGAAATTCAAGTGAAAAGACTTAAATCCAATTATGTATACAGCGAGAGTTATTTACCTTTTTCCGTCTCTGAAGGGATTTGAAGGGTGGGGCAGGATGGGATACTTTAAGCCTTTTCCAATCATCTCTAAATCTCCTGCTGCCCATATATTCATTGGGTAATTGGTTGTGACAATTTTGTCACAATGCTCAGCAAAGTGTATCCTTGTTCTGTTTCAAATTGAACCACTTCCTTCATTGATTTCCACCAAAAATATCTACCCACACAAGACCCACGTGAGTGCTTGTTTGGCCTAATGGGGATGAGGGTTAGGTAGCAATGCACAAATCACTCCTAACTGCATGCTAGCAACCAAATTCCTTTTCTTCAGTGTTCCTTTAGCCATTCATGCTCCTTGGCTATTTTCTCTTTTTTCCCATTTCTATTTCTTCTTCTCTTCTCTTGTCTCCTCTTTCTCAGGAGGAAAAAGGTGAAGTTTTTATCTCTTTTTGCAGAGTAATCCAACTTACTCTCAGCCTCTGTTGTCTCTCCCAAGTTCAAATCCAGACCATCTTTTGTATGGACCCATGTATCCAAGACTGTTCTTAGTTGCAAGCAACAAAAATGAGTTCTAGATGAATTAAGCATAATAATTTATTCAAGGAAAATTAAAAGAGTTCAAGAATTGATAGGGTTGCTGGAGAATCAGGCGCAGGAAATGAACAGGCAAAAATGGGAGAGTGTGTTCCAAGACCAGTGTGAAATCATGCAGAGACACATGGTGGAGCCACTGCTAGGTTGCTACATGTCCTGGCTGGCACCACCACCAACACTGTGGTCTGCTGGAGACCCCTGCCCCTGCAGGCTGGTCTTGCCTCCCACCAAGCCCCATAGACATAAGAAGAGACTCAAGATCCTGGAGACTTAAGTAAAATGACAACTGTCCACCACAACTCAGGCTTTGGTGAACAAAGAACTATCTGTTCTGCATTTCTCTTTACTCTTCCATCTCTCTTTCTACTTCCCTTTATAGAGACATTTGCCACTGATGACCTAAACTGTGTCCTCTGTTTCCCCAGTCCTTGGCCTTAGTGCCTGCTCCTTAGATACAGAATTGGCTACAATTTTTTTTTTTTTTTTTTTTTTTAGCTACAATCGTTCTTGTTTTTAATCATTTTGTTCCCTATGACTATACTTTTGCCCACGTCAATCTCCATGACAATTCTATAAAACAGATATGATTATTCCTCATTTTATAGACGAAAAATCTAAGTCATGGAAATGTTATGTGTCTCAGTCAAGGCCACATAGCTAGAAAATAGTGGAAATAGATTTCAAACTCCGGGCTGTCTGATTCCAAAATTCATGTTCTCATTCTAAAGTTTTTTAATTTTTGTTTTTATCAAAACTATGTATGCTAAATTACTATTGATATTTTGTATTTACCTCTATGGCTGTAAATAAACTGCTTCTGTTGCCATTTCTTGATCTGCTTTGACTATCGTTCTCTTACTTCCAAGCACTGAATATAGGTATTCTATTTAACTCTCTTTCCAGCCCCCTACTCTGCTATCATCACATTTTCCCCAACCCACCATTACAATTCTATCATAATTTTGCTTAGAACTACTATCAATATTCAATGCGTATATTACTATGACTAGGCAAACTCTATTGACAGCTATGCCATGGAATACACTATGACGCTATTGTAAATAGTATCTTCACTTGGATTTCATTGTCTGATTGTTGTTGGTAATTAAAAATGTCATTATTTTCTTTTGTATTGACCATGTATCCAGCAATCTTGCTATGTTAGCTTATTAATTCCAACAGCTTATTTGTAGTTTTTTTTTTTGCCTCTTTACATTCATAATCATCTTTGTATAATTGCATTTTTCCCCTTCCTAATTTTCCTTTTTTTCGTTGAAGTAATCTTGATTGAAGTATATAATTCATACACAATTAAATGAATACATTTTAAGTGTAGAATCTAATGACTTTGGACACGTGTGTACCCAGGTCAGTATCACTACAAACAAGATAAAGAACCTTTCCCTCATGTTCCTGGCCAGGCGATAGCACACCACATTCTCAACTCCAGGCAACTGCTGGTCTTATTACATATTGTTTCTTTTCCAGAGCTTTTTCTTTTTTTTCTTGAGGCAGAGTCTCACTCTGCCGGCCAGGCTGGAGTGCAATGGCACGATCTCAGCTCACTGCAATCTCCACCTCTTGGGTTCAAACAATTCTCCTGCCTCAGCCTCCCGAGTAGCTGGGATTACAGGCGTGCACCACCACACCCTGCTGATTTTTGTATTTTTAGTAGAGATGGGTTTTCACCATGTTGGCCAGATTGGTTTCGAACTCCTGACCTTGTGATTTGCCCTCCTTGGTGTCCCAAAAGGCTGGGATTACAGGCGTGAACCACCACACCCGGTTGCATGTGTCTTTTTGGTAGAAGAATTTATTTTCCTTTGGATATATACCTGTTAATGGGATTGCTGGGTTGAATGGTAGTTCTAAGTTTTTTGAGAAATCTCCAAGCTGCTTTCCACAGTGGCTGAACTAATTTACATTCCCAGTAACAGTGTATCATAAGCATTCCCTTTTCTCAGTAGCCTTGCCAGTATCTGTCAATTTTTGACTTTTTAGTAATAGCTATTCTAACTGCTGTGAGATGGTATCTCATTGTGGCTTTAATTTGCATTTCTCTGTTGATTAGCAATGTTGAGCATTTTTCCATGTTTGTTGACTGCTTATATATCTTCTTTAGAGCAATGTCTGTCTGTTTATGTCCTTTGCCCACTTTTTAATGGGGTTATTTGTTTTTTGCTTGTTGAATTAAAGTTCCTTATAGATTCTGCATATTAGGCCTTTGTTAGATGCATAGTTCGTTAATATTTTCTCTCATTCTGTAGGTCATCTATTTACTCTGTTGATAATTTCTTTTGCTGTGAAAAAGCTCTTTAGTAGTTTAGGTCTTATTTATCAATTTTTGTTTTTGTTGCAATTGCTTTTGAGGACTTAATCATAAATTCTGGACAAAGCCAATGTCCAGAATGATGTTTTCTAGGTTTTCTTCTAGGATTCATATCGTTTGAGGCCTTACATTTAATTCTTTAGTCCAGCTTGGGTAGATTTTTGCATATGGTGAAAGATAGGGGTCTAGTTTCATTCTTCTGCATATTGCTAGCTATCCCAACACCATTATAGAATCAGGATCCCTTTCCCCACCGCTTATCTTTGTTGACTTTGCCAAAGATCAGACGGTTGTAGGTGTGCAGCTTTATTTATGGGTTCTCTATTCTGTTCTTTTGGTCTATGTGTCTGTTTTTGTACCAGTACCATGCTGTTTTGATTACTGTGGCCGTAGAGCATATTTTTCTGTTTAGCTCCATTACTCATTATTGCTTTAGACGTCTTGAGGCCATATTATTAGGTACATACACATTTATAAATGTGATATCTTCATTATGAAGTAAACATTTTATCTCATTACAAAATGACCCTCTAGTAATGCTTCTTGCCTTGAAGTCTGCTGGATCATACCAATGATTTTTTTTAATCCAATTTATTGTTATACAATTTCATATAATATAACTCACCCTTTGTGTACCCTTTAATGTGAATGTGTACCCTTTAATGAGTTTTGACAAATTTATGTAACCATGGAAGCACCACTATAAGCAAGATAAATACTATTTCCATCACTTTATAATATTCCTTTTTGCCTCTCAGAGGCAATACCATCGTACTACTTGTCTCAGCATGTTACTTTTTTACTTATTTGCCACTTAAAAAAAATTATTTCAATCTTCCCCTTTACTAGCTTCTTATAAACTATTTATTGTGTTGTAGTTTATGGTATCGTTCATATTATAATTGGTATGCAAAACATACGTAATAAGTTTTACAAAAAAATATAAACTAATGACATTTTATTGGTTACCCTAGAGTTTACAATATGCTTTCCTGACTTATTAAATATTTTTAAATGTTCCAGTTCACACAAAGATAATAGAATGCTTTAACTCTATTTATCTACTCCTGACATATCTGTTAATGTCATTGGTTGTTTCAATTATCTTTATATTTCAAATCCTATGAGAATTTTTATTTAACATTGGCAATATTTATTTAGATTTACATATGTTAATTATTTTACCTTTCATGTATCTTTGAGCTTCCAGTTGGGACCATTTTCCTTCTCTCATGTATTTTTGTCTGTTGGTTGCAAATTAGCTCCATTTTTGTCTCTAAGTGTCCATATTTTGCCTTCGTTTTTGAAGAGTATTTTCCCTGGGCATAGGGGTCTAAGTTAGCAGTAATTTTCTCTAGCATTTTTAAGATATCACACTCTGGGCTGGGCACGGTGGCTCATACCTGTAATCCCAGCACTTTGGGAGGCCGAGGCAGGTGGATCACAAGGTCATGAGTTCAAGACCAGCCTGGCCAGGACGGTGAGACCCCCGTCTCTACTAAAAATACAAAAATTAGCCAGGCATGGTGGCGGGCACCTGTAATCCCAGCTGCTTGGGAGGCTGAGGCGGGAGAATCGCTTGAACCCGGGAAATGGAGGTTGCAGTGAGCCAAGACTATGCCATTGCACTCCAGCCTGGAGTGGATGGAGTGAGACTCCATCTCAAAAAAAAAAAAAAAAAAAAAAAGAAAAGAAAAGATATCACACTCTGAATTTTTGGCTTTTATTGTTTCCGGCGAGAGTCAGCTAATGGTAATATGTATTTTTAATCCATTCTCTTTTGATTATTTTCTCCTTTTACTTATTTTTCATCCATTTTATTATGATGTTATGATTGAGATTCGTAGTGCTGCTTGAATCTGTGGCAAAGTATCTTTCCATAGTTTTAAAAATGTGTTTTCAGTCATTAGGTTTTCAAATATTACTTGTATCTCTTTTATAAAAAGTTTCTATATCTAGGACTTCAGTGACTGGTGTATGGACCTTTCCATTACGTTCATATGCCTCATACATTATTTTCTGTACTTTTCCACCCATTTGTGTCTCAGCACGTATTTCCTTCTGACCTATCTTCCAGTTCACCAATTTTCTCTTTAGTTATGTACCATCTGTAGTAAGTTTATTCACCAATTTCTTCATTTTAGTTACCATATTTATTTAGCTCTAGAATTTTTAGTTGTTTTCTACAGTTTATAGTTTGCCCAAAATTTTAATCTTGTCTTTTAATTCTCTGAAGATACTAATCATACCTCTTAAAATGTGCATCTGCTAATTCCATTATTTCTATCCCCTATTGGTCTTTGACTGCTTTTTCTCTTTCTCTTTTTATTTTTTATCATGTATTATCTTCTTATATGGTTCACTATTTTCAAATAATCTAAATACTTTCATTTTTTATTTTGAAATAAGTTTAGATTTACAGATGAGTTGTAAAATAGCATAAACAGTTCCCATATACCCTTCCCCTGATGTTAACATCTTACACTATTATGCTGCACTTATCAAAACTAAACATTTAACAATGATACAATACTATTGGCTAAAACTATAACACGGTACTCAGGTTTCACCAGTTTTTCCACTAGTGATTTTCTCCTCCAGAATTTAATTCAGGATACCATGTTGCCTCCTCCAATCTGTGACAGATTCTCAGTCTTTTCTTGTTTTTTTATTACTTTGATATTTTGAAGCATACTGGCTATGTATTACAGAATTCCCTTCTATTTGGATTTATATGATGTTTTCTCATGATTACATGGGGTTGTGGGATTTTGGCAAGAATATTACAGAATTGACATGCCCATCTTATATCTTCTTATCAGTGGGTATCAACATGACTTCTTACTGATGATATTAACTTTAGTAGAAGTTATGGTTAAGGTGGTAGGTTCCAGGTATCTCTACTCAAAAGCTATGATTTTTTTCCTTTCTTACTGGATTGATTAGAAGTGGATCGCTAAGTCCAGTCTACGGTCAAGGGTTGGGGAATGTGTAGGTACATGTTAAAACCATCACAATACTTAAATATTACAAATAAGAAATCTTGAGGCTATTTAAATATCTTATTGCTCTTTAAAGTTTCTCCCACTATTTTAGCATTTATCAGTAGATTGTGACAGTAGCAGTTATTCCTGTGGTATGCTCATGATGATTTTTTATTTACCACATTCCTTCATATTTATAATTTGAATTGTTTCTGTTGTAAAGATTTGTCAGTTCCTCCTCATTTATTTGTTTGATTATTTAATTACATTAGCATGGACTCATGGATCTTTATTTTATTCTTTGGGTTACAATCCAAGACCATTGTTGCCTATTTTGTGCTCAAATTATTACAGCTTTTGCTATTAAAAGCTCCTTTAGGTTGTTTTTTTTGTTTCTTTGACATGTTCTGATTATAATTAAAAAAATCAGTGATTCTAACTGATATACAGATATAGTGGTATCTCATTGTGGTCTTAATTTGTGTTTTTCTGATGACAAATAATATAGTGCATTTCTTACATGCTTGTTTGCCTTCTGAATATCTTTTTCTTGGTAAAGCATCTTTTCATATCTTATTTGGTCTACTTTTAAATTGGGTTGTTTGTTTTATTCTTATTGAGGTGTAAGATTTCCGGATACGAATCCATGATTGGATATGTGATTAGTATGATTAGCAAATATTTTCTCTCAGTTAGTGATTTGTCTTTTCTTTCACTTAATAGTGTCTGTTGAAGAGCAAATATTTTTAATTTTGATAATGTCAACTTATCAGTTTTTAATTTTATGGATTATATTTTTGGTATTGTATTTAAAAACTTATCAAAACCCAAATCATGCAAATTTCCGTCTATGTAGTCTTTCAGAAGTTTTAACATTTTACATTTTACCTTTAGGTCTATGATTCATTTTGTGTTAATTGTTGTATAAGGGATAAGGTGTGTGTTGAGATTTATTAGTTTATATGACTATTCAGTTGTTCCAGCACTATTTGTTAAAAAGACTATCCTTTATTCATTGATTTGTTTTTGTCACTTTGCCAGAATTGAGTTCACTACATTTGTGTGGGCTTATTTTAGGGCTCTCTGTTCTGCTTTGTTGATCTATGTGGTTATGTTTTCGCTAACACCTCACTGTGTTTATTATGATAGCTTTATAGTAAGTGTTAAAACTGAGTAATATGAGTCTTCCAACTCAGTTCTTTTTGCAAATTGTTTTGGCTAATCTATTTCTTTGTCTTTCTGTATAAATTTTGGAACTAGCTTAAATTTTTTAGATTCATCTTTTTAAAAAATCTCTTGGGATTTTTATTGTGATTGCATTCAATTTATAGATCAAATTTGGAAGAATTGACCTCTTAACAATATTGAGTCTTCAAGTCTATGAAAACCAGGTACAGGTAGCTTTCCATTTATTTATATCTTCTTTGATTTCTTTTATTAGTGTTTTGCAGTTTTCAGCATACAGATCCTGCACATATTTGGTTAGATTTATACCTAAGTACTTTATATTTTTCGTGCGTTTCATATGGTATTTATTATTTTATTTCAAATTCCAATTGCCAATTGCTGGTAGATAAGAATAGATTTGATTTTGCACATTGGCCTTATTTTGTGCAACCTTCCTAAACTAGGAAGTTTTTTGTAGGTTTGGGGAAAATATTCTACGTAGCCAGTCATTCAACTGCAAATACATATGGTTTTATTTCTTCTTTTTGATATGGATTAAATATTTTGTTCTTTGACATGCCTCATTGCACTGGTTGGTACTTCCAATATGATAATGAACTGTGAGCAGAGAGAAAGAATATACATTTTTTGTTTCTGATGTTATAGGCAAAGTATTCGGTTTCTCACTATTCCACAATCTCTCTCTCCAAATATATATATATTTATAGGAACATGCTTTATTAGGTGTGCTTTATTAGGTTAAGACAATTACCTTCTATTTCTACTTTGCTGAGATTCGAATTTTGTCAAATGATTATTCTGCATTGAGATGACTGTATAGCTTTTCTCATTTAGTCTGTTAATGTGGCATGTAACATAGAATAATTTTCAAATGGTAAAACACCCTTGCATTTTTGGAATGCACTGCATTTGGTCATAAGGTATTATCCATTCTATTTACTGTTGAATTCAATTTGTTAATATTTTGCTGAAAATTTTAATGTCTGTGTGTCTGAGGATATTAATGTGTAGTTTCCTTTCCTTTTAATGTTTTTACTGATTTTATTTTTTCTTCTTCTTGTATAATCTCTGTTTCCTTCAAGTTTTTCCCTCCCTGATTGTTTGCTTGGATGTACCCTTCATATTGGATAATTTTCTAAATATCTGATGATTCTTAGTTGTCTGCCGACATTTTAAGATTTGGGGACTAAAATTCTCTGTGCTTATAGGGCTTGTTTCCTGTGTACTTCACTAAAGGGCTATCTGGCTAAGCATTTTCCCTGAAGAATTTCAAATTTCTGACTCTTTTTGTCCCTCACTCTTTATTTTGAGCTGATCAAATTCCTTTGAAAAAATATTTCAATCTTTTAGTCTGGAAAATGCCGGCTTGGCTGAGGATCTCAATATTTGGTGTAAACACTTTTATTTAGTGCCCCAGCTTTTAATATGGTATTGTGCTTTTCTGGTGTCATAGATTCTCCATTTTACCTCGTTCAGAGACTCCTCCACCAGTTGTATGTCCGTGAGACGACAAAGAAAGGGATTGGGAGTTCTTTAAACAAATCTTCAATTAGTCCTGTTTTCAGCCCACCTTTCCCTCGCTGTGAGAAGGACATGGCAATGTAAATTCCTGAGGCTTTTTGGTAATTCACATTTTCCATAATGTAAACCTAGTTGACTCACCTTTTCTTTCTTTGCCTTCTTAGGACTCGATATTAGAGTCTTTTAAGCCAGTCACCCAATCTTTCTTCTTTCTATCTTCTGAAATATTATTGAGATGCTTCCTCTTTCCTCTTTCCTCTTTCATTCTCTTTGTCCTTGTGGGATTATGTGCTCCAAAAATGCAGTTATTTTCATTTTATTAGGGTTTCAAAGGGGAACACAGGCTAACACAGGTTTGAGTGCATTAAACCAACCATTTTTTAATCAGAGAATTCTATTACATTGTACTGTTTCCCTCTAGTCACACTTGGGTAAGGGTTTTAGTCTCCACATTTAAATCAGGCATACATATCATGAGAACACTGGCAGGTAGAAAAAATAACATTACTCTTTTCAAAAGAAAGGGGAAAATGTATCGTTTTCTTTTAACATTTTTGTTGATACACGTTTTTTCTTCTCTGTATAATCTCTATTTCCTCCAAGTTTTTCCCTCCCTGACTGTTTGCTTGGGTGCACCTTTCATATTGGATGAAATGAAAGGGTCCTTATTTGTGCCCTAGGAGAGGACTGAAAGCCTTTGATAGAGATACATTTGCTTGTTTCTTTATCAACAGTCTAATTCTACATCTTTCAGCCCCCATTTAAAGTTTTCTTGGCATGAAGATCCTAGAGGCATTTTCTTCAGAACTGAACCAGGGGTAATCAGTCTCTGTAGGGGATCACAGCAAACTGCTTCAAGAAAAGCTTCAGGAGTTGCCTGTGTCTTCCCACAACACCTGCTATCACAGGACTGATATTTCTTTACAAGCCCTGCCTCTCCACACCTGCTTCCAAGACCAGGACTCCTCCCCATCTGCTGGCCCCTGTGACATGCTCCCCCAACCCCAATTAATTCTTCCTACTGCATTCAAAAAGACATCGCCACAAGGAAAGGAGACATTTATATAATTATTTTTCCTGTACTGTTGGTGCGAAGCCAATTACCAGGCACTGTGCAGGTAACCCATGAATAGCTCTTGAATTTGCTGAATCATAAAGTGTCATCAAAGAGACACAAACCAACTTAGCTCAGCCCACTGATGGTCTCAATTGAGTGATCCTATAAAAATATCATTATTTCCACACTTTTGAGTTGTCCACATGAGAAAATGTGGTTAGAGGAAAGCCTTTTTATTCAACATGATCAGGATGGATAGCTGGTTGTTTAAGCAAATAAAATCTGTTAATATAAGGACTCACAAATCCAAAAATGTATTTCTCCCTTACTCATTTAATTTAACCTAATGTATATAAATATATGTCCATTTACCAATCTTTTTAGGTAGGGCTAACACCTTTTCTTGAACATGGTAACATCTACAAAGGAGTAGACTTTGCCTTTCTTTTATCAATGTGGTGGTTAATTGTATGTGGCAACTTGCCTGCAACACATGGTGCCCAGATTAAATATTACTTCTGTGTGTATCTATAAGGGTGTTTCCAGATGAGATTAGCATTTGAATCAGTAGATCCAGTAAAGTAGATCACCCTTCCCAGTGTAGGTGGACATCATCCAGTGCTTTGAGGTCTTGAATAGAACAAAAAGTGAAGGAAGGGGGAATTTGCCCTTTTTGCTTCCTCCCTGCCTGCTTGAGCTGGACATTTCATCTCTTCTTCTCTGGCCCTCCAATGGGAATTTACACCACTGGCTTCCCTGGTTCACAGGCTTTCAGACTCTGACTGAATTATATCACCAGTTTTCTCGTTTTCCTGGGTTTTTACCTTGTAGACTAGCAGGTTGCAGGATTTCTCAGCTTCCCTAATTTTATGAGCCAGTTTCTTGTAACCTTGTCATAAACTGTATACAAACACATATACACACACACGCATATATACACATAATACATCTATATACTAATACATATGTATATACATATATGTGCGTGTATATTACATATATGTATTATTCAGTTCTTGCACTGCTATAAGGAAATAACTGAGACTGGTAATTTTTAAAGAGAAAAGATTTAATTGGCTCACAGTTCCACAGACTGTACAGGAAGTGTGGTGTTGGCATCTGCTCAGCTTCGGGGAAGGCGTCAGGAAACTTAACAGCATGGCAGAAGATGAAGGGAAAGCAAGCACATCTTACATGGCCAGACCAGGAGCAAGAGAGGGAGCAAGGAGGTGCTACACACTTTTAAACAACCAGATCTCATGATAACTCACTCATTCACTATCACAAGAACAGCACCAAGG